>NC_134882.1:1641978-1654478 GCF_041734735.1 Babylonia areolata | reverse complement strand
AATGAGTGTCAGCCCCACCCACCTGTCTCTGTGTGTGTCTGTGTGTGTGTGTGTGTGTGTGTGTGTGTGTGTGTGTGTGTGTGTGTGTGTGTGTGTGTGTTTATGAGTGTGCGTGTGTGTCTACGTGCGTAACTGAAGAAGAAGAAGATGTAGGAGGAGGACGCTATCACCAAAACTGAAAGCTTTCAAGCTGTGATGTGCCGTGATGTCCAACATGCCCATGTATTTAGGTCAGCGCCTTTGAAGACGAAGAAAAAGAAGAAGAAACAGGAGGAGGAACAGGAGGGAGGGTGAGGAAGAGAAAACAACAACAACAACAACAACAACAGCAAGAACAACAACACCGACAAGAGCAGCAACATAACACACTCGTGTTAAATGATGACAAACAATCAAGAAGAGGACAGTGGGCAAAACCACAACGACATTCAATAGACACAATACAAAGATGTAGTAGCAGCAGCAGCGGCAAAAAATGGCACTGGCAGAAGCAGGTTAATAAAGGTATGGGATGAAAAATGATATGTGGGATTTTCGTAGCCCTGCACAAATAAACAAAACAAAACAAACAAAACAAAGCAAAATCAAAACACAAAAAAAACCCAAACTGAAGGAAAACAGAGCACCACAATCAACACAAAACAGCAACAAAATCATCATGGAATAATTTCAACAAGAAAAACAACCAACAACGACAACATAATTACCATATAAGTGTCATCTGTTTGAATGAAAGAAGTGAACGTAATTCACGTGAGGTGTTACCCACAAGTGTTCGTTCATTATCCTTTTGAAGACAACAGCTGCTGGCACACACAAACATTCATTGACGCGCACGTGTTGGCATGAGAGAGGGAGAAATACTGAGAGAGAGAGAGAGAGAGAGAGAGAGAGAGAGAGAGAGAGAGAGAGAAAGAGTGAGGTGGGAAAGAGAGAGAGAGAGGAAGACAGACAGACAGGCACAGGGACAGAGAAGGATGGACAGAGTGACAGGCAGGCATGCAATCAGGCAGAGACAGAGACAGACAAAGAAAGAGAGTGAGAGGCAGAGAGATAAGGTGGAAAGGGAGAGAGAGAAGAGCAGAGAGAGAGGAGGCAGGTAAGACAACGAGAGAGAGAGAAGACAGAAAGAGGGAGGGAGAGTCAACTCAACAACTCATATATTTTAATGCACATCAGCCTTCGTCCACAATACAACGGGGATGGTTGGTAAGAGAGAGAGAGACAGACAGACAGACACACAGAGACAGAGAGATAGAGAGAGAGAGACAGAGAGAGACAGGGAGAGAGAGACAGAGAAAGAGAGAGGGATACACACACACACACACACACACACACACACACACACACACACACGCACACACAGAGAGAGAGAGGGAGAGAGAGAGAGAGAGAGAGAGAGAGAGAGAGAGAGGATAAAATCATGTTCAGCTTCTCATGTTCTTTAGAAACACCTCCAGGAACCTGTTATTTCCGTTTTGTGTCAAAACGTCATCGCTATGACACACAGCGGAAGCATAAATTCATTTCCAAGCTTCCAGAATATAATTGAACGGGCACGCAAAAGTGCATGAACCCCTCCACCTCCCCTTTCTGTGTGTGTGTGTGTGTGTGTGTCTCTCTCTCTCTCTCTCTCTCTGTCTCTCTCTCTCTCTTACTCTGTCTGTGTGTCTGTCCCTCTCTTTCAATAAATTTATTCATAAAAAAAAAATATCGAGAAGTGAAAAATCATACTATGTGGTTTGAAAGTTGGGGGTAAAAATGGCTTTTTTCAAATGTAAAAAACCAACCAACCCAAACTCATCAATAAAGAAGGCGGCAATGCACTCTTCATCTGGAGAACTACATATCACACAGGGGAAACATACAACTACTACTACTACAACTTCAACAACAACAACAAATACTACTACAACGACTACTACTACTTCTATTATAATATTACATCGATAATTTATCCATGTTGCGCTGTATCTTGCACGGAGGCAAATCAAAGCACCGTCACTAACTTCAACTTTCGCAAGTATGCATAGCTCCGAACAAAAGGGGTAAGAAACAGAAAACTACGAGTATGAGAGTACAATGAAATTTCATAAATAAATAGATTTTTAAAAATGAATGAATAAATACATAAATAAATAAACAGATAAATACATACATGAATAAGTAATAAATAAATAAATAAATATCAGTTTCAGTTTTTCAAGGAGGCATCACTGCGTTCGGACAACTCCATACACGCTACATAACATCTGCTAGACAGCATCAGCAGCAGCGTAACCCAACGTGCTTGTCAGGCCTTGAGTGCATGCCTTTATATGTGTGTACCTATCAGAATGGATTTCTTTTTACATAATTTGACCAGAGGACAACACTCTCGTTGCCATGGGTTCTTTGTCAGTGCGCCAAATGCGTGCTGCACTCGGGACATCAGTTTATCGACTCATCCAAAAGTCTAGACGCTCAGTTTGATTTACAATCATGGGAGAAAGGACGAGAGCGAGATTCGAACCCACACCCTCACGGACTCTCTCTATTTGCAGCTGAGCGTCTTAACCATTCTGCCACCTTCCTCTTTAAATAAATAAAATAATTAATAGATAAATAGATACATAAATAAATACACGTGGGTAGAAATCCCAGGCACTCCCGCCTGTTTTCAATCAGCATCGTTTTGCTGGTGACCCACATTCAGTTAGCTGGAATGGAGACAGTCAATTACGTGTTGTTAAGCCAGCAAACACGAAGGGAGAATGGCTGAGGCCAGGGACAGCGAGGTGATCATCCATCTTCTGTCGCTTTCGGCCATCACTGTATGTTGCTCTCTCTGTCTCTCGCTGTCTCTCTCTCTGTCTCTCTCTCTCTCTGTCGATGTTTCATGCGTAAATATGTGTTATACGATTTATATGTACTTTGTTTTATGTGCACTGTCCAAACCTTGGAGACGAACGACTGAAAAAAAAAGCATATTACCTTAAGTCACATGTAATTTAAGCCAATGACAAAGTGCCAAAGTGTCGCAATTCTCTTATTTGTTTATGTTGTTTCAATTCTGTTTTTTCCCTTTCTGTTCCATTTTATCTGTTTTGAACCATTTGTTCTGATTAGTACCTACTATGTCACTAGAGCTTTTCAGCTAATGACATTAAACATTTCAGTGTTCAGTGTTCTCTGTGTGTGTGTGTGTGTGTGTGTGTGTGTGTGTGTGTGTGTGTGTGTGTGTGTGTGTGTGTGTGTGTGTGTGTGTGTGTGTGTGTGTGTGTGTGTGTGTGTGTGTGTGTGTGTGTGTGTCCTCTCTCTTCTGGGATGAGGGGTGATGGGGGTGGCAGAGTTTCGTGTCGGAAACATAACAGGCCGGGTTTCTCTGTCCCTCTCTCTGTGGCTCTCTGTTTCTGTCTCTTTCTTTGTCTTTCTCCCGTTCTCTATGTCGCTCTCTCTGTCTCGCTGTTTCTCTCTTTCTCTGTCCCTCTCTCTGTGGCACTCTGTGTCTGTCTCTTTCTTTGTCTTTCTCCCGTTCTCTATGTCGCTCTCTCTGTCTCGCTGTTTCTCTCTTTCTCTGTCTCTCTCTCTCTCTGTCTCTCTCTTTCCTCCGTTTTTCAATTCACTACACTAATTATATTTTCTTGGCATTGGTAGGATGAAAATAAATCAATAGGCGCTTTTCCTTTTTTTCCCCCATTAACTCTCTCCATACGAACGGCGAAAGAGACGACGTTAACAGCGTTTCATCCCAATTACCATCATCAAAATATTGCAAGTGGAACGCTCTTATACTGAAGACGTGAATGTTGACAAAGCATACCACAGTTCTGACGACGGAAGCTAAAGGTTGGGTCATTCCGACACCCACTGGACATCTGAGGGGTCTGTGTAGAGGAGAAGAGAGGACTGGCCGTACTGAGTGAGTTAAAAGTTTCGATCTCTCTCTCTCTCTCTCTCTCTCTCTCTCTCTCTCTCTCTCTCTCTCTCTCTGTCTGTCTGTCTGTCTCTGGGATACCTCTGTGTGTGTGTGTGTGTGTGTGTGTGTGTGTGTGTGTGTGTGTGTGTGTGTGTGTGTGTGTGTGTGTGTGTGTTTGCAGCAACACTAGCAGCTCTGTCCAAATAGCTGTGACATTCATTAATGTTAGATTAAAACAAAAATGTTACAATCACAGCTACAGTCATCACTCCAGGTTTCAGAGGAAAGCGGCAAGACTTTCACGTGTGCATTTCAGCCCTGTCCCCACAACATCCGCATTTATAAAATAAACAAATAGATAAAGAAAATAGAAAAAGAAATGAAATGTCTTGGACATTTTGTTTTCCCACGAAAGCCTAAATAACGACAGAAGTCATTTATCTGTGTCAGCTGTTTTCTGTCGTTCTTTTTTCTTCTTCTGTATGGCTGTACTTTACAAGGACAGAGTCCCAACATACACGTGCTTACTAAGAGAAAGAAGGAAAGAAAGACAGGGAGCATGAAGAGAGAACGGAGCGTGAGAAGCGGGTCTCCCTCTCTCTCTCCACCCCCTCCCTCCGTCACGTGGTCAGGGCGCAGGATTTCCGCCCAAGTTTCCTGAGTTCGATCCTCCGTCGTGCCTGCTGTGTAACGGGTGGGGTTGCTTGTTGTTTTTTTCTCGATCTCCCAGGTCAACATAACTGTGTGGGACTGCTAGTGTCTGAACCCCCATAGTGTGTATACGGACGCAGAAGAGCAAATACGCACGTTAAACATCCTTTAATCCATGTCAGCGTCCGGAGGGTTATGGAAACAAGAACAATCCCAGCATCCACACCCCTGAAAACAGTGCATGGCTGCCTACATGGCATGTGAATAAACAAAACGGTCATACACGTAACATCTTACATGTCTGTTTGAGTGAGTGAGTGAGCAGGTGAGTGTGTGTGTGTGTGTGTGTGTGTGTGTGTGTGTGTGTGTGTGTGTGTGTGTGTGTGTGTGTGTGTGTGTCTCTCTCTCTCTCTCTCTCTCTCTCTCTCTCTCTCTCTCTCTCTCCTCTGCTTTGTACAACTGTAAACGACAGAGGGCAAACTACAACAAAAGAAAACACACACACGGACAAATGGATACAGTATACACAAGAAAAGCATCTTCCAACAGTAGAAGAGCAACAACAGCATCAGCTATTCCGACACTGGATTACTGGATCAATGACCAAGCAAAACGTTCACAGAAAGGAGTTATCTCTCCACCCGACAGGGAAAATCTGCCATGAATTTAACGTTGCTTTGGACCCTCTTGTCTTGCATCTAACTCCATGAGTGGAGTGATGGCCTAGAGGTAACGCGTCCGCCTCGGAAGCGAGAGAATCTGAGCGCGCTGGTTCGAATCACGGCTCAGCCGCCGGTATTTTCTCCCCCTCCACTAGACCTTCAGTGGTGGTCTGGACGCTAGTCGTTCGGATGAGACGATAAACCGAGGTCCCGTGTGCAGCATGCACTTAGCACACGTAAAAGAACCCACGGCAACAAAAGGGTTGTCCCTGACAAAATTTTGTAGAAAAATCCACTTCGATAGGGAAAACAAATAAAACTGCACGCAGGAAAAAGTACAAAAAAATGGGTGGCGCTGTAGTATTGCGACGCGCTCTCCCTGGGGAGAGCAGCCCGAATTTCACAGAGAAATCTATTGTGATAAAAAGAAATACAAATACAAATACAAATGATTGAAAAATGGATGACCATATCAGTGGAGAAGGCTGGGCGGCACGAAAGAGATTTCCCCATCTTGTGCTTTCGAAACGTACGTTATTACTATTACCATTATCATCATTATTGTTATATACATTTGATAATCAGCAACTCGATAGTATCAATTCGCTACGCAGACGCACACGCACATGCACATGCACATACACAGAGGCAGGAATACACTCGCACACACAAGAAACAAAGAGAAGATATAGGAACATAACTATATACACACAAATTCACGCGTGCGTATGCGCATACACAAACACTCTCTCATATACGAAACAATCACACACACACACACACACACACACACACACACACACACACACACACACACATATATATATATATATATATATATATATATATCAATGCGCGCGCATGCATAGCGTACACTCTCTCATACAGACACACACACACACACACATTAACAAACAGACACATGCATCCATATAAATACAAATACGCAAAAACACGCACGCAGAGAGAGAGAGAGATTAAGGCGCTGACATGGATACTACAAAACCTGCAGGAAAATGTAGGGGGATCGAGAGAGTCCATCAATCTTTCTTTAAACACAGAAGTAAAATATTCAGCTTTATGCTGAAAAACACCAGCGATGATTAACATGCGAGTGTTTGTATGTGTTTGTTGGTTTGTTTGTGTGTGCCTCTGTGTGTGTGTGTGTGAATGTGTGTGTGCGAGCTCGCATGCACGCGCATGCGAGTGTGTGTATGTGTTAACATGTGTATGTGTGTTTGTTGGTTTGTTTGTGTGTGTCCCTGTGTGTGTGTGTGTGTGTGTGTGTGTGTGTGTGTGTGTGTGTGTGTGTGTGTGTTCATATGCCTCTCTGTGTGTGTTAGCGTGTGTCGGTGTGTGTGTGTATTTGTGTCTGTATCTGTGTGTGCGTGTGAAATGTATTTCTTTTTCTCGCAACATCATTTATCTTTCTTTCCTTCTTCCTTTCCGTTGTCACTTTTCTTCTTCCCCTGACCCCCTCCTCTTTGTTCAATCCTTCCTCGTCTTTTATTTCCCGCCAAAATGACGGAACAAGCCCTCCTAGACACAGTAGAATATACTCAAAAATATTCTTGACATTCTCGCTCGGCAACATCATCATCAACA
The DNA here is from genome assembly GCF_041734735.1 of Babylonia areolata. NCBI lineage: Eukaryota > Metazoa > Mollusca > Gastropoda > Neogastropoda > Buccinidae > Babylonia > Babylonia areolata. The sequence continues at coordinate 1,647,662 of NC_134882.1, read as the reverse complement.
GTAGCAGCAGCAATAACAACAACAACAAGAGAAACAGCGACACCGGCAGAGATCGCAAATGTAATTTCACCACAAAGCAAATTATGCCCCCATTATCAGAAGTGGTAGAAATGTAACCTTTGTGTTTTAAAAAGCCCTGCTCCTCAAAATGCTTGATTTAAAAAAAAGAAAAAAAATCGATAGCACCTCATCCACCACCCCCATCCCCCTCCACCCTGAACCATATCCCCTGTCCACTTCCAAAGAAATAAAGAGAGCATTAGAAAACCCAGCTGAAGGTTTCTCAAATCCCTTGGGGAATGAAATCATGCATTTTGATCTGGAAGTTGTTTCTTTCTTTTTTCTTTTCATTTTTTTTCAAACACGTATTGATTTCTGGGGTCTTCGAGTAGCAAGGGATGGGGGAATGGGGGGTCGGAGGGGGGGGGGGGGGGCTGAACCGATCAAGTGTTTGCTGGCTTAAAAGAACACAAACACTGAGAAGAGAATGGGGAGAGAGAGAGAGAGAGAGCAGAGTGTCCATCTATCTTCCTTTATTAAGCTCCGGTCAACACGTCTGGCTGGGTAGGGGTAGGAGTGGGGGGAGGGGCAGTGGGGGTTCATTTTCCCTGGGAGACGGAATGAGGAGATGAGGAGAGGAGGGGATGTGGAAGGAAGGAAGGAAGGAAGGGAAAGGCGTTGTGTGTATAATGACGACAGCCCCATTACCAGTTCACTTTGTAACCCCTCTCCCTCCCCAACACACATTCTGTCCCCGTAGGTGTCTGCCTGCCTGCCTGCCTGCCTGCCTATCTGTCTGTTTGTCTGTCCGCCTGCCTGCCTGCCTGCCTGTCTATCTGCCTGTCTATCTGCCTGTCTATCTGCCTGCCTGCCTGTCTGTCTGCCTGCCTGCCTGCCTGCCTGCCTGTCTATCTGTCTGTCTGTCTGTCTCATTCTCTCTCTCTCTCTCTCTCTCTCTCTCTCTCTCTCTCGCTGTCTCTCTCACTCTCTCCCCCTCCTTCACTCTCTCTCTCTCTCTTTCCTCTTCTCTATCTTTCTCTCTCTCCCACTCTTTCCCTCTCACTCACTCACTCTCTTTCTCTCCATATTTCACCCCTCCTTTCTCTTTCTCTCTCTCTCCCCCTCTTCTCTCTCTCCCTCCCCTCCTCTATTTCTCCCTCTCTCTCCCTCTTCTCCCCTCTCTCTCTGTCTCTCTTACTTCGCACACGCCCATTACAAGTTTAGTTTGTAACGCCCCTCCCCTACCCAATTATGTCCCTCTATCTTTGTCTCTCTCTCTGTCTTTGCTCCCTCTTTCTCTGTCTGTCTGTCTGTCTGTCTCTCTCTCTCTCTCTCTTTCCTCCTGTCTGTCTCTATCTCTCACACATGCGCACGACCACACGTATCCATAGTTACATCCACACAACACAAGCACACAAATGATGGCAGTACATTGCAATGATCGCACCATATGTATTCGTTGATTTCTAAAGTAACTGGTCATATATATCATACACTCTCACGATAATTTCACACCATGAGCTCCACGCTTTGCATTTTTCCAATTTTCAAAAAATGCTCAAATTTTCAAATCGATAGTTTCAGCCTGCGACAGAGGACGGTATGGCGCGCGCGCGCGCGCCCGCACACACACACACACACACACACACACACACACACACACACACGCACGCACGCACGCACGCACGCACACACACACACACACACACACACACACACACACACACACACAAATAAACAAACAAACAAACAAACAAAATCTGCCCAGCTATTTCCACCTCCTGGGAAAGGAAAACTCATGCATCTTAGTTTGTGTGTGTTTTTTCTGGGAGGGTGTGTGTCGTTTTCTGTTGTTGGCAGTGTGGACCAAGGTTCAACCAGGAGAGTTCATGTTTGTCGACGTAAAGAATACAAACGAGGAGAAGACAGAGGGGAACAGACTGAGACCTTCATCCATTCATCCATCTTCCCTGGCCATTACTTCCCTCCTCTCTTCCTGCCCCCCCACCCCCACCCCCCGCCCCCTACCTCCACCCCCTTCCTCGCCTTCATTTTCAGAATGGAAAACAACAAAAGCAAAGTGTGTGTGTGTGTGTGTGTGTGTGTGTGTGTGTGTGTGTGTGTGTGTGTGTGTGTGTTGACAGAAACTGCTGCCTTCAGAGTTTTGCTGCCGCCCCCCCACCCGCACCCCCCCCCCCCCCGCACCCCCCCCTCCCCCGCCCGCCCTTCCCTCGCCCCTTTCTTTCTCCCCCTCAAGGCCTGACTAAGCGCGTTGGGTTAGGCTGCTGGTCAGTCTTCTGCTTGGCAGATGTGGTGCAGCGTATATGGAATTGTCCGAACGCAGTGGCGCTCTCAGTGTAGCGACGCGCTCTCCCTGGGGAGAGCAGCTCGAATTTCACGCAGAAAAATATATTGTGACAAAAGAGGCAATATAATACAAGACAATTGAAAACGATAAAATACAATACAAATCTATCTTTCTATCTGTCTGTCTATCTATCTATTTGTCTATCTCTTTACTTATTCACTTATCTATCTGTGTATTAATCTCTTTATCTCTTTACTTATATATTTACCTATTCATCTATGTACTTATTAATTCATTAATTTATCTGATTATTGTTTATTTATTTCTTCATATATTTATTCATTCATTCATTCATTTATATATTCATTTATATATTTGTTGTTGTTTTGTTATTTATACAGTTATCTGACTTGTAAGCATGCAGACAATAAAACATGATGCATCGCATTCAGTCTACGAAGCAAGGACAAAAATAAACGCTATTGTTTGTAGCAAGTCTTTGCCGGAGAATATCACTAATCTAAATAGAAAGGCCGTTCAGACAACTGAAGGACGGTGTCTCAGTCGAATCCTCAAACTTCCAACTGGAGACAGTAGTGAGCAGACGCACAGGCATCAACAACATGGTGGATGTTGTGAAACGGAGACGCTGGAGATGGCTGGGCCATGTTCTGAAGATGACGAACACCACACATCCATAGGCTACCCCCGTAGATGGCTACACAGCAGGGGAAAGAAAGAGAGGCAGACCACTGGGCACATGGAGAAGAAAGAGAGGCAGACCACTGGGCACATGGAGAAGAAAGAGAGGCAGACCACATGGAGAAGAAAGAGAGACAGACCATTGGGCACATAGAGAAGAAAGAGAGGCAGACCACTGGGCACATGGAGAAGAAAGAGAGGCAGACCACTGGGCACATGGAGAAGAAAGAGAGGCAGACCACTGGGCACATGGAGAAGAAAGAGAGGCAGACCACAGGGCACATGGAGAAGAAAGAGAGGCAGACCATTGGGCACATTGAGAAGAAAGAGAGGCAGACCACTGGGCACATGGAGAAGAAAGAGAGGCAGACCACTGGGCACATGGAGAAGAAAGAGAGGCAGACCACATGGAGAAGAAAGAGAGGGAGACCGCTGGGCACATGGAGAAGAAAGAGAGACAGACCGCTGGGCACATGGAGAAGAAAGAGAGGCAGACCACTGGGCACATGGAGAAGAAAGAGAGGCAGACCACTGGGCACATGGAGAAGAAAGAGAGGCAGACCACTGGGCACATGGAGAAGAAAGAGAGGCAGACCACATGGAGAAGAAAGAGAGGCAGACCACTGGGCACATGGAGAAGAAAGAGAGACAGACCGCTGGGCACATGGAGAAGAAAGAGAGGCAGACCACTGGGCACATGGAGAAGAAAGAGAGGCAGACCACATGGAGAAGAAAGAGAGGCAGACCACATGGAGAAGAAAGAGAGGGAGACCGCTGGGCACATGGAGAAGAAAGAGAGACAGACCGCTGGGCACATGGAGAAGAAAGAGAGGCAGACCACTGGGCACATGGAGAAGAAAGAGAGGCAGACCACATGGAGAAGAAAGAGAGACAGTCCACTGGGCACATGGAGAAGAAAGAGAGGCAGACCACAGGGCACATGGAGAAGAAAGAGAGGCAGACCACAGGGCACATGGAGAAGAAAGAGAGACAGACCACATGGAGAAGAAAGAGAGGCAGACTACATGGAGAAGAAAGAGAGGCAGACCACATGGAGAAGAAAGAGAGGCAGACCACAGGGCACATGGAGAAGAAAGAGAGGCAGACCACAGGGCACATGGAGAAGAAAGAGAGGCAGACCACAGACCACATGGAGAAGAAAGAGAGGCAGACCACAGGGCACATAGAGAAGAAAGAGATGCAGACCACAGGGCACATAGAGAAGAAAGAGAGGCAGACCACATGGAGAAGAAAGAGAGGCAGACCACTGGGCACATAGAGAAGAAAGAGATGCAGACCACAGGGCACATAGAGAAGAAAGAGAGGCAGACCACATGGAGAAGAAAGAGATGCAGACCACAGGGCACATAGAGAAGAAAGAGAGACAGACCACATGGAGAAGAAAGAGATGCAGACCACAGGGCACATAGAGAAGAAAGAGAGGCAGACCACATGGAGAAGAAAGAGATGCAGACCACAGGGCACATAGAGAAGAAAGAGAGGCAGACCACATGGAGAAGAAAGAGATGCAGACCACATAGAGAAGAAAGAGAGGCAGACCACTGGGCACATGGAGAAGAAAGAGATGCAGACCACAGGGCACATGGAGAAGAAAGAGAGGCAGACCACATAGAGAAGAAAGAGAGGCAGACCACATAGAGAAGAAAGAGAGGCAGACCACATAGAGAAGAAAGAGAGGCAGACCACATGGAGAAGAAAGAGATGCAGACCACAGGGCACATAGAGAAGAAAGAGAGGCAGACCACATGGAGAAGACAGGGAGGCAGACCACATGGAGAAGAAAGAGAGGCAGACCACATGGAGAAGAAAGAGAGGCAGACCACATGGAGAAGAAAGAGAGGCAGACCACATGGAGAAGACAGAGAGGCAGACCACATGGAGAAGAAAGAGAGGCACATGGGGAAAGAAGTGCGGAAGAGGAGATGTGAACAGCATGGCAAGACCTGGAACGAACTCAGCTGGCACCCTCCAGACGTCAGTGACTGGAGATCACTTGGCTCCTTAGGCTCCAGCCAGGGAGAAGAGGATCTGAAGTAAGTAAAATAGTAAATGGATGGGGGGCATTGGTGTGTGTGTGTGTGTGTGTGTGTGTGTGTGTGTGTGTGTGTGTGTGTGTGTGTCTGTGTGTGTGTGTGTGTGTGTGTGTGTGTCTGTCTCTGTGTGTGTGTGTGTGTGTGTGTGTGTGTGTGTGTCTGTGTGTGTGTGTGTGTGTGTGTGCCTGTGTGTGTGTGTGCGTGAGAGAGAGAGAATAAGAGAGGGAGAGAGAGAGAAGAAGAAGAAGAGAATAAGAGAGACAGAGAGAGAGAGACCGAAAAAGAAAGAGACGAAGACAGGAACGTAGAGAAAGAGAGATAGACAGACAGACAGACAGACAGACAGGCAGACAGACACACACACACACACACACACACACACACACACACACACACACACACACACACACACACACACACACACACTGAGAGAAAGACAAATACATGCACAGACATGGAGAAACAGAAAGAGACAGACTTACAATCAAAGACAAGTACAAAGAGAAAGAGAAAAGCAAAGGAGAAAAACAAAGACGAAGATACAGACAAAGGCAGAGAAGCAGAGAGAGAGAGAGTGACAGAAAGACATGTGACAGAGACGAGACACAGGGAAGATAACA
>NC_134882.1:1616978-1629478 GCF_041734735.1 Babylonia areolata | reverse complement strand
CAAAACTCTCCTGGAAGTTCACTACTGACGCTGTGCTTCCTCCTTTCAAGACAATTGATTCGGAAATGTAATCTTTCACCAGGAAAGGTATAAATGATCACAAATCCTCTCAACTCTAGGAAGAGAAACCTGCTGTTTGTGTTTTGAGGAAGCTGGAATCTCGGCTGCTTTTTGTCCATTGTGTCCCTGGTGGATAATTGTGAGACAACATCAACCAGTTGGTTGTTTTTCCTGCCACTCTGCATCTCTGTTTCTCTTTGTCTCTCTTTCTCTGGATGAATCACATCCAGTTTTTGGGATTTTCGAGATGCTCCCCTCAGGTCGACGGTACAGAAGTATAAGGACGAAAACCAATCGCTTCGCTAATAGCTTTTCCCCCAAAACAGTCAATGCCCTGTCTCCTGAACAAATCTAGTATGATAATTAGAACTGTGCAATCAACAACCATCTACCTGAAGATCTAGTCATCAGCCCCATCCACATGTAATATGCGGCTTCTGTTCAAACGTGTGTGCGTGTGCGTGTGCGTGTGCGTGTGTGAGAGAGAGAGAGAGAGAGAGAGAGAGAGAGCACAAGTTTTTGTATGGATACGCGCATGAATGTATCCTCATTTCTACTGTATCGGTGTTTGTGTATGACTTTTGATTTATGTTTGTACCTTGTTATGTACTATCCCGCCCAGTATTCCTTGTGACCCCGGTACACTTGGTAACAAAGATACATTCTATTCTATTCTGTGCTATTCTATTCTGTTTCTTCCTTTCCCCCTCTTTCTTCCCTTATCCCTCTCTCTCTCTCTCTCTCCCCCTCTCTCTCTTGCTGCCTCTTGTTGTTGTTGTTTTTTACTATAATGACAAAATTTAGTAAAACAACAACAACAAAAACAACAACAACAACAAGACCTCTTTGCATGTTTTCAACAACACTACCACCAACAACAGCAGAGAGTTACATGGAGTGTAGAACCACGACACAGGCAACGTGCCACAAACCCAATTACCTCTCCAGCATCAAAACTCTCCTGGAAGTTCACTATTGACGCTGTGCTTCTCCTGTCGAGACGATTGCTTGGAAATGCAGTCTTGCACGAGGGGAGGTAACAGCCAACAAAAAAAAACGCTCTATTTTGTGGGGGAGAAATCTTATGCATCGGGATTATCTTCCGGTAATCTCTTTGTGTTTTGAGGAAGCTGAAATCTGGACGTGACTGCTCTTCGTTTATTGTACCCCTTGAGGAAAATTGTGACACAAAATAGAAACATCTACCTTGGGTTTTGTTTTTCCTGTCTCCCCGTTTCTCTCAATGTCTGTCTCTCTGTCTGTCCTTCTCTGTCTCTGTCATGTTACTCTTTATTTTATCTCTGTTTCTCTTCCTCTAAACGTTAATGTTCAAAATGGTGAAAGATTTTCCTTCTTCAGTTTGTTATATATAAATGCTAACAATTCATTAGAACGTGATTCGCCAATGAATCGTTCTATAAGAAGGTATTTAACAAAGTCTTGTTTCAGTGTGCCCTAATTACCTGACCAACACTGCAAGTGTCTGTATCTCTCGGGCCTGGTTAACGGCGGGATATCATTATTACAGGAAGCATAGAGTACAGCCTTGTCACTCAGTCACAAACCAAGATGGATCTCCATAACAACATCGTCATCGTCATCCTCCTCCTTCATCATCATGAATATAAACATAACAGTCTCAACGTCTGTGGCCTTTCATGCCCTGCTCTCATGGTGATCTCAGTTTCGATACCTCTCTACTTCTGTGCTTGGGGTGATTCCTGTCACTCTTCAGTGTCGGCAAATTCATGGGGGGCTGTTGTTTGAGGGACGTGGTGGCGGTCTCCACTCTGGGAGGGACGCTCACTCAGTCTGGCTCCGCGACAAAGCCATTATTGTCGTTAGTAGGGGGCTTAGTGGGTGGTGTCCTAAGTACGCTAAATCAGAACAGGCACCACTGAACACCACCGAAATGACTCAGCAGCAGTGCAGGGTCTCCTCTGGCGACCTAACATCGATGGTTCCCTGCGGACTGCCGACCCTGGAACTGTGACTCTAAATGAGCGACGTGGGAGTAATGCCACTGAAATGGTGCAGATGATGAGGCAGCAAAACAAACAAACAAACAAACAAAAAACTTGTACGCCAGTCAATGTAGTAAGCCCTTTGTGTAGATCTGAAAGTAAAATTGATTCCAGTTTATAATCATTATATTGTCATTAGATGATTTTTGACAATAATATATTCCGTTGAGTTGAAGAAACATGCTAAAAATAAGCATAAAGGACGAAAGCAAATGATGGGTGTAATCATAAAACCAAATATATCTTGTAAACTTGCAAAAAATAGTCACCGAAAATGTTCAAAATCTTTTCGTCAGAACAGCGACAGGAAAAAAAACTAGAATTGGAGAGGCGCATGCGCACGTGGTTCTCACTTAAAATAACCGGGGAACCCCCATGAAAATCAGACGAAATTGGTCCTGAAAACTTTTCCTGTTAAAGGAAACAAGTAATTTTCGGTTAGTGTTACTTCTCTCGGAATAAACACAACAACCCAAAATACAAATTTTATGTATATATACGTCATTATAAAGACGTACTTGTCCGAAAGGTTAACCAGAACATGATTTTGTATGTGTACACACACGGGCGCCATAGCCGAATGGTTAAAGTGTTTGACTTTCAATCTGAGGGTCCCGGGTTCGAATCTCGGTGACGGCGCTTGGTGGGTAAAGGGTGGAGATTTTTCCGATCTCCCAGGTCAACATATGTGCAGACCTGCTAGTGCCTAAACCCCCTTAGTGTGTATACGCACGCAGAAGATCAAATACGGACGCTAAAGATCCTGTAATCATGTCAGCGTTCGGAGGGTCATGGAAACAAGAACATACCCAGCATGCACATCCTCGAAAACGAAGTATGGCTGCCTACATGGCGGGATAAATAAACAAAACGGTCATACACGTAAACTGTTGCATGCCTGTCTGAGCGTGTATGTGTGCGTGCCTGAAATCTGATTGAATGACACAGGAAACGAATGATGAGCGCCAGGTGGCAGCCGTCAGTCGGCTCTAGCCTGTTGTGCAAATGACGCTGTGTTTGTAAAGCGCTTAGAGCTTGGTCTCTGACCGAGGATAGGCGCCATATAAGTATCCATACTAATCAATCAATCAACCTATAATTATACTCATACGAAAAGAATGTAATCATCCTTTCAAACTGGGCGATCGCTTCATTGAATCAATCGTTATCACTCTTCCTCTCTGTGTGTCTCTGTTGGTTCCTCTCTCTCTCTCTCTCTCTCTCTCTCTCTCTCTGTCTGTCTTTCCTCGTTCATAATTTGGTATTTTATTTGCAAAAAGTTTTTCAGTTACGAAATAATAATAATGGTACTTCTATAACGCTGAATCTTGTGCATAGACAAATCTAAGCGCTTTCGCACCATACCTTAATGGCAGAACCTTTTCGGTATCTGGTATTTCCAAAGGACCTGTAGTGCTTGCCGGGTTTCTGTTTTTTGTTCACACTATCTGCTACTGACCTCCTTCCTTAAATGACAAAGATATCTAAGTCTGAGTTTTAAATCTAAATCTGAGACTCTCTCTCTCTCTCTCTCTCTCTCTCTCTCTCTCTCTCTCTCTCTCATTGCGCGCATCTGTGTGTGTGTGTGTGTGTGTGTGTGTGTGTGTGTGTGTGTGTGTGTGTGTGTGTGTGTGTGTGTGTGCGCGCGCGCGCAAATACATAAAAGCGGAAAACACTAACAATCAAACCCACGTAGCATACATTCGATTACCTGATCACTTACAGCAGTAGCACATTAAAAACTCACACCGCTCATTCTCAACATCAGAAACTGCCATCAAAGTTGTTGCCCTGTCCAATTTTACACCTCTCTCTTCAGATTGCCCCATTTTCAAATGAACGCTTTCTTCAAGGGAGCAAACAACACCAAAGTTTATAAAAAGTGCACTCAAATGTCTAACAGGAAAACTCTTAGTCTGTTTCAGCTCGTATCGTTTCTTCCTGATAGCCATTGTTATATTCGGGTAAGGAAGAGAATGCTTGTTTGCTGACTGACGGAAAAAAAAAGCGGGAAGAGGAGGCAAGTAAACAGGAGAGAAAAGTGAAGACTCCATCTTTCTAACTGGGAGTTTGGTTGCCTCATCTCCACTGATGCTATCTTGTGTCTTGATAGAGTTTCCATTGTGAAGAGTTGTCTGTTCATGTCTGTCAGCCTGTGTGTCTGTCTCTCTCATCATCTCTCTGTCTCTTCCTCTTTTTTTTTCTTTGCTCTGTATATCTGTCTCTGTCTCTTTCTCATTTTCTCTGTCTTTGTCTCTCTTTGCATCTCTGTCCCTCTTCTCTCTCACACACGCGCGCGCACAGACACGCACAGACACGCACACACACACACACACACACACACACACACACACACACACACACACACACACACACACACACACCACAGAGAGAGAGAGAGAGAGGAGGGCTTCTCACAAAAAGTGGCTATCTGGTTAGGGGAAGTTTTCACCAAAAAGATGCATCTGAATTCGAAAAGCAGCGTGTGTGTGTGTGTGTGTGTGTGTGTGTGTGTGTGTGTGTGTGTGTGTGTGTGTGTGTGTGTGCGTGCGTGCATGTGTGTGTGTGTGTGTGTGCGTCTGTGTGTCTGTATCTGTGTATCTGTGTAGCTGTTTGAAGATAGCAGAAATCCTCCGAATCCTCAGGAAGGTAAGAACAAAAAAAACCCACCAAGCACCTTGGTTCTAAACGGAATCGTGTTGTTTAGTGCTGGTTTCTGTGTTTGCTAGTTAATGAGGTCAGTAAACAAGAGGTCTCCAGCTAGTTTATCACCTGCCCCAAAGAAAACGGAAAGTGAAGGCTGCAGGAGGGACAGAGAAAGACAGCGAGAGGGGGGGGGGGAGGGGGGGGGAGGGGGGGGGAGGGATCTCATCCATCTTCCGTGGGCTGAACTAAACAGAAGAATGTCCTTTGATTGAAGTTGGACCCAAGAACATGTGGATCAGAAATTACGGTGACAGGTCATGCATCACTGTTTATTTTCCACTGTCTCCTTACCGCACCTCTCTCTTTCTCTCTCTCAGTCTCTGCTTCTGTCTGTCTGTCTGTCTGGCTGGCTGGCTGGCTGGCTGGCTGGCTTTCTCTTAAAATAATATTAAATGGTCGTATTTGAGGGTTAGACAGACAGAGAGAGAGAGAGATACAGAGATAAATAGAGAGTGAGTGAGTGAGTGAGTGAGGGAGGGAGGGAGGGAGAGAGAGAGACAGGCAGACAGACAGAGAGACAGAGAGAGATCACACAGAAAAGTCTTGTATTCATCAGAAGACGGGTACTTCTCCTCAGTGTCGGAATGACAATCGCGATGACATTAGATGAATAATCTTCCTTTTAAGCACATTAGACATAACGAAAAACCACATCTCTTTCTCTGTCTCTGTCTCTGTCTCTCTCTTTGGCCCTGTCTTATGTCGCCTTTCGTGTACGATACTGATTTGTACCCCCTTGACAGAAGGGCTATTTGCTGTTATCAATAAAAATGTGTCAGTGTCAGTGTCTTTGGCCCTGTCTGTCTCTGGTTCTCTGTCTACTTCTCTCTGGCCCTGTCTGTCTCTGGTTCTCTGTCTACTTCTCTCTGGCCCTGTCTGTCTCTGGTTCTCTGTCTACTTCTCTCTGGCCCTGTCTGTCTCTGGTTCTCTGTCTACTTCTCTCTGGCCCTGTCTGTCTCTGGTTCTCTGTCTACTTCTCTCTGGCCCTGTCTGTCTCTGGTTCTCTGTCTACTTCTCTCTGGCCCTGTCTGTCTCTGGTTCTCTGTCTACTTCTCTCTGGCCCTGTCTGTCTCTGGTTCTCTGTCTACTTCTCTCTCGCCCTGTCTGTCTCAGTGTCTGTGTGTGTCACAACAGACCCCCTACTTCTCCACTACCACTCTGACAAAACATTCAGATCATCCATTTTAGTCCATTCCCTCAAACACGGCAAGCTGGTCGGTGGGGAGAAGGAATTCATTTTGTTTAAATTGGTGTCCTGACCACATACTGTTCAACGTTGACAACTTTGTCAAAGTATTGGTTTTTATGTACATTTCAATGTTTGTTTTCTTTTTGCAGGCTGGTCAACGTTATTGTCTTCGCTATCATCGTCACACTACTGGCTCGCGATGTTTTGCTCTCAAGAGTGTCCGCATCAAGTTAACCACTACTACTACAGTCCATTCAGTCCATCAGCTCCACTGAGGGGGATTGGCAAAGCAGAAGAGACGCCGCCTGCCCACTGGCTATCTGTTTCATTCCTTTGGAGTGTTGGGTTCATCGGATGTGGCTGACCGCTCGTGTTGTGGGATCAGTTCGTCTTGATCACGGAGGCACTGTGTCTGTCTGTCTGTCTCAGTCAGGAGCTGATCGCTGTTTTCACAGAGAGAGAGAGAGAGAGAGAGAGAGAGAGAGAGAGGTACACACACACTCTCTCTCTGTCTCTCTCTGTCTCTCTCTGTTTGAAGTGCTCATATTGATATGATGGGGTTTGATGTTACATGCGTAAACATTTATTATGTGATTTATATGTAATTTAGTATGTGTTTGTATTGCTAGGATGTGTATCGCTGTTACATGCGTAAATATTCATTATATGATTTATCTGTACATTGTTTTCTGTGTACTGTCCAAACCTTGGAGACGAACGACTGAAAAAGAGACAAATTACCCCCTATGTACTTTTAAGCTAATGCCAAAATGCCAGAGTGTCGCAAATCTCTAATGAGTTTATGTTGTTTCAATGCTGTTTTTTGTTTGTTTGTTTTTGTTGTTGTTGTTGTTTGTTTGTTTTCTGTTTTTGTTTTGTGTTTTTTTCCCTTTCTGTTCCATTTCATCTATTTTGCACCATTTTGTACTGATTTGTACCTACTATGTCACTAGAGGTTTTCAGCTAATTAATGTAAACATTTCACTGTCAGTGCTCAGTATTAATCTCTCTCTCTCTCTCTCTCTCTCTCTCTCTCTCTCTCTCTCTCTCTCTCTTTCTTTGCCGTGGTCTTACCTCAAAAGAAAGGCCATACTTTTTCGGTTCTCATTTTATGTGTCTACATTGTCAATAGCTGTGACTGTTGTAGCAGCGGCAGCAATAGTACCAGTAGCAGTAGTGGTAGTGGTAGCAATAGTAGTAGGAATAGGAAGCAGTAAAAGATTACTTTTATCATCATTCGTAGTAGTAGTAGTAGTAGTAGTAGTAGTAGTACGACTACTAGTATGAGGAGGAGGAGGAAGAGGAGAAGGAGGAGCAGTATGAATAGTGGGAACAGTAGGAGATTACTTGCACCATCATTGTTAGTAGTAGTAGTAGTAGTAGTAGCAGTAGTAGTATCATCATTATCATTATCATCATCATCATTATCTTTTGTTCCTCTTCTTGTTCTTCGTGTTCTTCATCTTCTCCTTTTTATCATTATTACTATCATTGTTATTGTTATTATTTTCTCTCATTCTTTTTGTTGTTGTTGATGTTATTGGTGGTGGTGGTGGTGGTGGTGATGTGTATGTCCTTTACAATCATCACACTTTTCGGAACAGAGAGAAGGAGACAAAGACAGAGACAAAGACACAGTGACAAAGACAGAAGGCACAAAGACACACACAGCCAGACAGACCTCCTCAAAGACAAAGAACAAAAAACCCGACAAAGACTTCACTGTCATTAACCATGAGTATAAAACTCATCATTCCCAAACGCAGGGAAGTCAATGTGAAAATCGATGCTGAATCGCAGTTCTGGTAACTTCAATAACCTGATGAGGGGCTGGATCGTCTTGTTAAGTGTGAAAAACGAAAATCATAAATCAGCCATCATCTGTCACGCGCAATTGATCGTCGGTTTTTACAACCTATCATAATTAAACATAAATAAAGACAGAGTGACGTGATAATGACTGTTTATGAGGTTAGTTACTGATCGTAAAACACCGAACAAGGCTAGTTATGCCCAGAGTTACTGCACGCGTATTTTATGGTAATCTCTGTCTCTCTCTTTATTCCTCTTTTTCCCTGGCTCTGGCTCTCTCTCTCTCATCTCTCTCTCTCACCTCTCCCTCTCTGTCTCTCTCTCATCTCTCTCTGTGTCTCTCTCTCATCTCTCTCTCTCTCTGTCTGTCTCTCTCATCTCTTTCTCTGTCTCTCTCTCATACTTCTCTCTGTGTCTCTGTCTCTCTCATCTCTCTCTCTTTTTCTCTCTCTCATCTCTCTGTGTCTCTGTCTCTGTCTCTGTCTCACTCTGTGTGTGTGTGTGTGAGAGAGAGAGAGAGAGAGAGAGAGAGAGAGTGTGAGTGCGTGTGTATGGCCACATTCATTGAGAAAGTATGGTTTGAGTTCTAAGCTCTGATTCTTCATACACATACATAGACAAGAGAGAGGATCAGACAGACAGACAGACAGACAGAGAGGAATATGTACACACACACACACACACACACACACACACACACACACACATATATATATATATATATGTAGCCGTGTACCGAGTGGTTACTGAAGGGTACGGCACAAAAGACTTAACTAAATGATTGATTGAATGAAAGGATAGACAAGATCCCACGCACAGGCCAGGAACATATAGAGGCCAGTCACAAATGGGTTTTTCTATTGTTTTATTTACAATATTCTAAAAGAAGAAGACTAAGAAGAAGAAATAATGAGAAGACAATGCTAAGAGAAGAACTAAGAACTAAGAGAAGAAGACAGTGCAGCGATACGTAGCGAGGTGTCAGCTGTTGTGGGGACACACACGACACACTGCCCGCGACACAGCAAGAGAGAGAGAGCAGGCTCTGGTCAGATGACTGACCAGGTATGAAATGACCACTCATCATTCACTGTGCCAATTTATGCAAGTTTAGCGGACCGCAAAGTGCGTCACGTGTGCTTGCAAGCAGATCGTCACTAATCACGGAGAATCCGATGACAATTGTGTTTGTTTAAAGGTGTTCAGTGATAGATTTCTAAATGATTCCTGAACCGATTTACGTCGGATAAGTTGCAAAAGAAAGAGCTCAACGCCTACTTTATAATGAGTGTAAAATGAAGTGTTGATTATTTAAGATGAATTTATAATCTTAATTTAAGTCACCTGAACAGGGTCAGTTTTAACGAGCTCGTCGCTGAAAATTACAAACTGCGTTAAATCAGTTTAACGTAGGCGAACATAAATGGAATAGATTTAAAGATGGAATTAAGACGATTCTGCCAGTATATAATACTAGTAGTTTACTGATCTGACAAAAGAGCTATTAATTAAATACTGTGGAACAGAAACACAAGTTTGCTCTCAGCCAATGACGTACCGGGATGCGACACTGGGCGAGCTGTGAGCAGGTGTCTGGCGAGGAGGACAAAATGATGTAAGCGGAGTGACGTCACACATTCTGTGCGCGGGTTATGAGGGAAAACTGTCGTCTGCTGTGGCTTGTGCGTGAATAGTGTTGGAGCAAGCATAGCGCGCTTGGTCACACCTCCCCCCATCTTTTGAAAAACCATCGTCCGCGATGGTTAATTTAAAGTAATTCTTGTGAGGAGACTTAGCTGAGCATCAAACAAGAATTATTGGGCAGGTAAGGGAGGTAATTTAGCTGATAACTGATAGCCAAGGGAATGTGAAATGACTGCAACATTCTTAGGAACAATACCCTACTTCTATATTCAAAGTGGCTTTAGCTAGGTTAAGTTAACAGTTTGGACTTAGTCAAATGCATCCTAACTTAACTTTGAAGAGTTTGATATAGAGAAGGGGTCCTAATCTGGTAAAATACACTATGAAGTTTGAAAGCATTCATTTGTGTGCCTATCAATCTATCTATCATATCACTGTCAGACATGCATGTAAACAAGCATACATGTAAATGATGTATAAAAGCATAGAAGACATACTTTGCATTACCAAGACCTTGTGACAAGCTAGATCACAGGTTAAATTAAGCAAGAAGAAAAGAAAAAAACATAAAACATGAATTTGTGCAGAAATATCTGACAATGAAAACAAAATTACAGCATGAATTATTGTAGCATGTTCATAGACATGAAAACATAAAGCATTGTTTCAGCTCTGGCTGTAAAATGGTTCTTCACCAGTCTCTTCACACAGTCAGTGGTGCCCTGGTTGCCAGTCGTGTGGATCGCCTTGGTGCAGGATCTGGTGGTAGTGGAGGCGGCTCTGGTGCAGCTCGCCGGGTTGGTGTCCTGGGTCTTGGCATGGGCCTGGTCAGCCACATACCACTGTCACTATCGGTATCAGTGTCTGTGTCAGACACTTTGTCGCCCTGGTGGTGCAGTGAGACCGGGTCTGTAGGCGTGAAAGAGGGTGGTTGTTGGCTGGACCTCTGCGGTGTGGGGCTGATGACAGGTGGGGACAAGTGCGGGACGACAGCATCAGGTGTGATGCTGTGGTGCCTCCGTCGTCTGCGTCTCCTGCGTCTCTGGTTTGGAGCTGGAGTTGGTGTTGGTCCAGGTTGCTCAGTGTGTGTAGGAGCGACACACTGGTTGTGGGCTGGAGCTGCAGGCTGGTGGTCAGCATTCTGTTGCCTGGCCTTGTAGCGTCGCTTGTGGCGACACTGGTGCTCTGTGTGGCCAGACCTCTCACACCAGACACAGTGTTGAAGATGAAGTGCTGGTTGTGGAGGAAGTGGGCTGTGTGCTGGCATGGGTGACTGCAGCTGACGTCGCAGGCTGGTGTTCTCAGCTGCGAGTGTAGGCCAGCTGGGCTTCCAGGCGGACAACAGTGGTGTTGTCTACGCCAGGGCAGGTGTTGTAGGTGTGGCTGTCCTCCCTCAGCCATCGCAGGGCCTCCTTCTTTGCTGCCTCGAAGGTGGTGTCAGGGTGGTAGCGGATGAGGCGCCTGACATCACGCTTCAGTGTGGCTGGCTGAAGGCCTCTGGCGAAAGCGTCGCGGAGGATGGTCGCTGGCACCTGCATTACCCCATCTTCGGCCTTGTTGACCTTGGTCCATAGGTGCCGAAGATGGGATGCGTAGTCGATCACCGTCTCTTTGGGCTGCTGCTGTCTGTTGAAGAACGCAGTGGCAAGGTCGGTGGCGTCTTGCTGCTCTCCCCAGTTCTCCTCGATGATGTGAAGGATCTTGGCTGGGGTGTCCACTTCGGTCGCTGGCAGCCTGACGATCTGCTGGCGAGCTCTGCCGGCAAGGGCTGAGATCAGCCAGAGAGAGGCTGTCGCATCATCCAGGGGCTGTAGCTGGAGTATCAGGCTGGCCTCCTGGACGAAGTCGTCGACTTCACTGCTGCCTTCCTCACCGGATAGCGTCGGGAGTTTGGGCAGGAAGTCAGTTGAAGCCATCTTGATGTGGGCGACGTTTCTTGTTGTGGACTTGCGTACCTGCTGCACTGTCTTCTCTCTTCTCCTATGTTAAACTATCCCTATGTGACCGTTAGTGCTACCTCTTGTTCCTGTACGATCCTGGCTCACAGTGCCAAGTATGTGATAGAGTAAGCTTGGCTATGAGCTTTGATTTATTAAGAGATATAGAGAACTAGCACATCCTATGCTCACAGCGGCAAGTTGTAACAAGGTACACTTGGTGGTAAAGGGCTGTGGTTTAGGGATGGATTGAATTTAAGAATTGAAACCTTAAAGGGAATCATTGGACCTATTTTGTGATGGATCTTTATCCTGTCGGCGACGCCAACTTTTGTAGCCGTGTACCGAGTGGTTACTGAAGGGGTACAGCACAAAAGACTTAACTAAATATGATTGAATGAATTAAAGGATAGACAAGATCCCACGCACAGGCCAGGGACATATAGAGGCCAGTCACAAATGGGTTTTTCTATTGTTTTATTTACAATAGTTACATGGAGAAAAACTAAGAGAAGAAGATATATATGAGAAGAACTAAGAAGAAGACGAGAACTAAGAGAAGTCTAAGAAGAAGAAGACAAAAGAGAAGAAGACAGTGCAGCGATACGTAGCGAAGTGTCAGCTGTTGTGGGGACACACACAACACACTGCCCGCGACACAGCAAGAGAGAGAGAGCAGGCTCTGGTCAGATGACTGACCAGGTATGAAAATGACCACTCATCATTCACTGTGCCAATTTATGCAAGTTTAGCGGACCGCAAAGTGCGTCACGTGTGCTTGCAAGCAGATCGTCACTAATCACGGAGAATCCGATGACAATTGTGTTTGTTTAAAGGTGTTCAGTGACAGATTTCTAGATGATTACTGAACCGATTTGCATCGGATAAGTTGCAAAAGAAAGAGCTCAACGCCTACTTTATAATGAGTGTAAAATGAAGTGTTGATTATTTAAGATGAATTTATAATCTTAATTTAAGTCACCTGAACAGGGTCAGGTTTAACGAGCTCGTCGCTGAAAATTACAAACTGCGTTAGATCAGTTTAACGTAGGCGAACATAAATGGAATAGATTTAAAGATGGAATTAAGACGATTCTGCCAGTATATAGTACTAGTAGTTTACTGATC
>NC_134882.1:1599478-1601978 GCF_041734735.1 Babylonia areolata | reverse complement strand
GACAGAGACAAAGAAAGACAGAAAAGGAGGGAAAGAAAACGAGGAGCAAGCGAGAGAGAAGGGTGGATAGAGAGAGGGGTACAGACGGACAGACAGACAAACAGACAGACAGAGAAACGGAGAAGACAGAGACAGAAAGAGAGACAAATGGATGGATGCATGCTTTCAGTCCACCATGGGCCATTGCCCCTTATAAAAGGGTGTCAGAGAACAAACCCTCATGGACAGCGCTGCATGCTTTCAGTCCACCATGGGCCATTGCCCCTTATAAAAGGGTGTCAGAGAACAAACCCTCATGGACAGCGCTGCATGCTTTTAGTCCACCATGGGCCATTGCCCCTTATGACAGGGTGTCAGAGAACAAACCCTCATGGACAGGGCTGCATGCTTTCAGTCCACCATGGGCCATTGCCCCTTATAAAAGGGTGTCAGAGAACAAACCGTCATGGACAGGGCTGCATGCTTTTAGTCCACCATGGGCCATTGCCCCTTATAAAAGGGTGTCAGAGAACAAACCCTCATGGACAGCGCTGCATGCTTTTAGTCCACCATGGGCCATTGCCCCTTATAAAAGGGTGTCAGAGAACAAACCCTCATGGACAGGGCTGCATGCTTTCAGTCCACCATGGGCCATTGCCCCTTATAAAAGGGTGTCAGAGAACAAACCATCATGGACAGCGATGCATGCTTTCAGTCCACCATGGGCCATTGCCCCTTATAAAAGGGTGTCAGAGAACAAACCCTCATGGACAGCGCTGCATGCTTTTAGTCCACCATGGGCCATTGCCCCTTATAAAAGGGTGTCAGAGAACAAACCATCATGGACAGCGCTGCATGCATTGCAGAATGACAGCTCTCAGTTACATAGATATATCATACCTTCTTTTAAGACGCGTGGGGGCGTGGGTGGGGGGGAGGGGTTGGGGGTACGGGTGGAGGAAGCGGAAGAAACATTTTTGAAAATTGGAAAATAAAAATCCCATAAATTGGTGAATAGAATGAATAAATACACAAACAAATAGATGAATAAATGAATGAATGAATAAACGAACAAACAAATCGATACATAGATGAACAGACAAATAAATAGATAAATAAATGACACGACCTGTGTGAATCACTTGAAAACTGATTTTACCATTTGTTGTTTTTGCACTAGAATTCTAGAATGCATCAGTGCACATCATAAATCACAGTCCCAGGTATCAGGGGAGTGAAGAGAACATAAATCACAGTCCTAGGTATCAGGGGAGTGAAGAGAACATAAATCACAGTCCTAGGTATCAGGGGAGTGAAGAGAACATAAATCATAGTCCTAGGTATCAGGGGAGTGAAGAGAACATAAATCACAGTCCTAGGTATCAGGGGAGTGAAGAGAACATAAATCACAGTCCTAGGTATCAGGGGAGTGAAGAGAACATAAATCACAGTCCCAGGTATCAGGGGAGTGAAGAGAACATAAATCACAGTCCCAGGTATCAGGGGAATGAAGAGAACATAAATCACAGTCCCAGGTATCAGGGGAATGAAGAGAACATAAATCACAGTCCCAGGTATCAGGGGAATGGAGAGAACATAAATCACAGTCCCAGGTATCAGGGGAGTGAAGAGAACAGGAGAAAAAAGACCAGGCGACTGAAACAGATTTTTCTGTTCTTTTCTTGATTTGTTACTTTATTTTTGTATTGATATTTGGTTGGGGTTGGGGGGTGGGGGTTAGGGTTCGGGGGGGGGGGGGGGGGGTCCCTTTCTCTTTTCACCTGCTGAAAGCAATCAAGGAGGAAGAGACTCAACAACATCAGTGAACTGAGAAGATCAAATGCGCGCGTTAAAGATCCTGTAATCCATGTCAGCGTTCGGTGGGTTATGGAAACAAGAATGTACCCAGCATGCACACCCCCGAAAACGGAGCATGGCTGTTTACATGGCGGGGAAAATAAATAAACAAAAAAAAACTCCAAACGGTCATACACGTAAAATGTTACATGTCTGTCTGAGTGTGTATGTGTGCGTGCCTGAAATCTGATTGAATGACACAGGAAACGAATGATGAGCGCCCAATGGCAGCCGTCAGTCGACTCTACCCAGGTAGGCAGCCTGTTGTGCAACTGACCCCGTGTTTGTAAAGCGCTTAGAGCTTGGTCTCTGATCGAGGATAGGCGCTTAGAAGTATCCGTATCAATTAATCAATCAGTCAAACTGATCGCAAACAGTTTAACCAACAAATCAATCATTCAAACTGATCGCAAACAGTTTAACAAACGAACAAATACAAAAGAGGTCACTTCAAGCTGCGGATTTCACGTGCTACAGTGGGAACACGGACGTTAATCTCTGTAAGCGTCGTCACCAAACACAGTGGCGTCCGCGGGCCTGCAAACTCCTTCCCCCCTCCACCCATTCATCTCCATCCCCCAGCCCCCTCCCCTTCCCCCAACCTCCTCCCCTACACACACACCCCCACACACCCATGCCCAGCGTGGAAATGAATCGACGTGTG
>NC_134882.1:1569478-1586978 GCF_041734735.1 Babylonia areolata | reverse complement strand
GTGTACTGTTAAAGTTGTGTGTACTGTTAAAGTTGTGTGTACTGTTAAAGTTGCTGATCTCTGTGTGCACTGTTAAAGTTGCTTGTCTCTGTGTGTACTGCTAAAGTTGTGTGTACTGTTAAAGTTGTGTGTACTGTTAAAGTTGCTTATCTCTGTGTGTACTGTTAAAGTTGCTTATCTCCGTGTGTACTGTTAAAGTTGCTGATCTCTGTGTGTACTGTTAAAGTTGCTTGTCTCTGTGTGTACTGTTAAATTTGCTTATCTCTGTGTGTTCTGTTACAGTTGATAATCTCTGTATGTACTGTTAAAGTTCCTTATCTCTGTGTATACTGTGTGTACTGTTCAAGTTGCCTGTCTCTGTGTGTACTGTTAAAGTTGATTATCTCTGTGTATACTGTGTGTACTGTTAAAGTTGATTATCTCAGTGTATAATGTTAAAGTTGCTTATCTCAAATATAGATAGTGTAAGACCTCCTGTGTGTACTGTTAAAGTTGATTGTCTCTGTGTGTACTGTGTGTGTACTGCTAAAGTTGCTTATCTCTGTGTGTACTGTTAAAGTTGCTTGTCTCTGTGTGTACTGCTAAAGTTGCTTATCTCTGTGTGTACTGTGAGTGTACTGTTAAAGTTACTTATCTCTGTGTGTACTGTTAACGTTGCTTATCTCTGTGCGTATTGTTAAGTTACTTATCTCTGTGTGTACTGTTAAAGTTGCTTGTATTGTTAAAGTTGCTTGTTTCAGAAAAGAAAAAAAAGGTGGGGGGAGGATGCGGGGGTGGGGGAGTGGAGGGAAGGGTCGGTGAGAGGGTGGACAGAACGATGTGTGTGTGTGTGTGTGTGTGTGTGTGTGTGTGTGTGTGTGTGTGTGTGTGTGTGTGTGTGCATGTGTGTGTGAATGTGCGTGCGTGCGTGCGTGCGTGCGTGCGTGCGTGCGTGCGTGCGTGCGTGCGTGTGTGTGTGTGTGTGCGTGCGTGCGTGTGTCTGTCTGTCTGTGTCTGTATGTGTGTGTGTATGTGTGTGTGTGTGTGTGTGTGTGTGCCTGTCTGGCTGTGTATGTGTCTGTATGTGTGTGTGTGTGTGTGTGCGTGCGTGCGTGCGTGCGTGTGTGTGTGTTCGCCTGTGTGTGTCTCACTGTGTGTGGAACTGTGTGTGTCACTCTGTGTGTGTTTGAGTGAGAGAGAGAGAGAGAGAGAGAGAGAGAGAGAGAGAGAGAGAGAGAGAGAGCGTTCAAGCATACAGTACACAAACATCCCACTCTCTGTCTATCTCTGTGTCTCTGTCTCTGTCTCTCTAACCCCACCCTCTCTCTCTCTCTCTCTCTCTCTCTCTCTCTCTCTCTGTGACGGCTTTGACACAGACAGGGCCCTTTCAAGATGGGATTTGCTGGGGTCTGGTATGATTTATTTCTGTACATTGCTTATTCCATGAATTCAGAGTGGGCGATATCACAAGAACTGCAGTACAATCTCTGTATCACTGTGGATTGTTTTTTGTTTGTTTTTGCTTTTGATTTGTTGTTGTTTTTGTTTTGTTCATTCTTTTGTTGGTTTTTTTCATTTTCAGTTGATACATGCATTTTCGATTTGAATACTGTGTAGTGTGACAGATAGGCAGACCATGCTTCCAGGAGACATGTGACATGTCTCCCTCTCTTTGATGACCTGTTCAGGGAAGCAACAGGAATAGAAAGGGGAAACAAATTAATGTAAACGCGAACGAGGATAGAGAGGATAGAGATAGAGAGAACAGAGACATACAGGAGAGAGAGAGGGAGGGGGAGAGAGAGGGAGAGAGAGGGAGGGGGAGAGAGAGGGAGAGAGAGAGAGGGGGGGAGAGAGAGGGAGAGAGGGAGGGAGAGAGGGAGAGAGAGAGACAGAGACATAGGGGAGGGGGCACCACTGTGTTTGGTCATTCCGCTTTCACAGATCAACAGTTCCACAGTTGCACGTCAAAACAGTGCGTTGCGACCCTGAAGTGACCTTTTTTTCTATTTGTTTTTGTCGTTTATAGTTTATTTGATTGATTGTTTCAGCTCTGTCATATCATTATTTATCGTTTGTCCGTGGGCGATGATATCAAATAAAGGAACAATGAAACATGTCGAGGAACAAAATCTAAGATATGTTACTGACAGTGCAGTTGATTATCATGTTCCGCCCCAAAGTCTCCTATTTTTTTACAATATGAATGTTGGTTCCAGGGCACAGTGCACTGTCCATATTTTCTGACATGACTTAAAATAGTTACACAACATAGATCAGGTCTCTGCTGTCATAGTTATAGTAAGAAGAAAAAGAGGAGGAAGAAGAAGACCACCACCACTAACAACAACAGTTATAAGAATAACAACAACAAGAAGATGAATGAAAGTAAGAATAATAACATTTCCACAGTGTCTTTCCACGTGTTTCCACAGTACAGTACAATGCAAAGTTCGACGTGCCAAAAAAAACAACATGCATTTCAACACTGAAATGACAACGTCCACAAACACTGCCCTGCACACACAGCAAACACTAACAGCAGAATGTGTACGTGTACACACAAAAAGCAACCCGCGCAACAGAACGCTCAACGCAACATGTATCAAACGTTGCGATACGGAAGTGATGGACTCTCACAAAACACTGCTTGACACTACAACAAACCATGTCAAAAGACTTGAAAACAACCACGTATATCACGATGCCCTTCTACGCTCGGGGTCAAAACACCGAAGACATGTACATGTTTTTTTGTTTTTTTTCTTTTGTTGAAAATGTACAAACGGTGCAAGCAATGTGACTGAGACAATTGTATGATATGCAGGGATTGGTAATCGTTCTGGGCAATGATGGACACAGTTCATGTTATTTTCTAGCCAGGGGAGTGCCCTGGAAAGGCTTTGTCAGAGCTCGTGTATGTGCGTTTGTGTGCGTACGTTTATGCGTGTGTGGTTTCGTGCCTGCGTGCTATCTGTCTGTCTATCCGTCTGCTCGTCTGCCCGTCTGTATGGATAGATGGATGGTTGCATGGATAGATGCATGGATGTACGCACTTAGTTACAGAGCAGTTACAGACGCAGTTCATTGACGACAGGGGCAAATTTCAATAAGTAACATTGGCAGATAGACAAAGTTACATTTAAATCAGATATCGTGTTGCATTATCCAATTACAACTGTATAATTTAAATCTTTTTTTAAACCAGCATAATGGCCTTCAAAGAACTCCAAATCTAATGGATCTCATCTGTGATGCATAGTTCTGGACATATTTGCATGTACCATAATATGACAATATCCTTTTTGCCTTTGGTTTATTCCATAGCTTAGCCCTTTTTATTTATTGTTTTTCTTATGCTTTGTTTTTGAAAAATGAGGAACACGTGGAAACCATTCTTTTTCTTTCTTGCTTTTTTTTCTTCTTCTTCTTCTTCTTTTCTCGTTTTCTTTTCGAGACGTGAGTCAGCCCATGCCCACGAGATGTGTGTGATTACTAATGGAGGCACACGCATTAAGAGAAAACCGAGGAGCGGTGTGAGAGTATAATCGTGTCAGCAGACGCATAATATGCATGCCTGATGAGGGCTTCTTTAAATAGAAACATTAATCACACAGGGATGTAGGGAAAAAATAGGCAGCAAGCTTACGCTAGAAAACACGTTCCACACCCATCAAACTGCCACGATTCCGACTGACCACACGGCAAGATCAAATGATAGAATCAGAAGCAGTAAATGATGTTCAGGAATAGGAGGGGAAGAAGGAGAATGAGGATGATTGTCATGATGATGATGAGGAGGAGGAGGAGGAGGACAAGAACAAGAAGAAGAAGGAGGAGGAGGAGGAAGAGGAGGAGGAATATTTTTAAAATGTAATATTTCGATAACTCTGGCAGTGATATTAATATTCCATCCAAATCATACATAACTTTCAAACATATTATGTGAATTTGAAAGACTGGTGATTCTGGTGTAAGCCTTGTTTCAGGAAATATGTATGTTCGCGTCGATATATATATAATATATAGATTTTTTTTTTTTTTTTTTTTTTTTTGATTGTCAGATTTACCTCAGCATCGTTTGCCAGCTTTTTCATGTCCCATAACATAACCAACAACAACAGCAACAGCAACAGCAACAACAACAACAACAACAACAACAACAACAACAACAACAACAACAACAACAACAATAATAGTAATAATAGTAATAATAATAATAATAGTAAATATAAAAAGCAACAACAACAACACTGATAATAACAATGATAATAACAATGATACTGATAATAGTAATAACAATCAGCTTTATTTTTTCTCTCCTTCTCAAGCTATGGAATACGCCGCAGTGATATTTTGGAGACGAAATGCTACGACTGAACCCAGGCATCAGGCATGTGGACTGACGCTGGGGAACACACAATGAAGATCACACTGTGGATGGACAGGAAAGTGGAATCGTGTCATCAGACGCATACATACATAACTAACGTCTCCAGTCAGAGAGAGGGAGTACACACACAGATATGCTGCAGAGGACAGGCACACAGATCATGATGCAGAGGACAGGCACACAGATATGATGCAGAGGACAGGCACACAGATCATGCTGCAGAGGACAGACACACAGATATGATGCAGAGGACAGACACACAGATATGATGCAGAGGACAGACACACAGATATGATGCAGAGGACAGACACACAGATATGATGCAGAGGACAGACACACAGATATGCTGCAGAGGACAGACACACAGATATGCTGCAGAGGACAGACACACAGATATGCTGCAGAGGACAGGCACACAGATCATGAGTGCAGAGGACAGACACACAGATCATGATGCAGAGGACAGACACACAGATCATGATGCAGAGGACAGACACACAGATCATGATGCAGAGGACAGACACACAGATCATGATGCAGAGGACAGACACACAGATATGATGCAGAGGACAGACACACAGATCATGATGCAGAGGACAGACACACAGATCATGATGCAGAGGACAGACACACAGATCATGATGCAGAGGACAGACACACAGATATGATGCAGAGGACAGGCACACAGATATGCTGCAGAGGACAGGCACACAGATCATGATGCAGAGGACAGGCACACAGATATGATGCAGAGGACAGACACACAGATCATGATGCAGAGGACAGGCACACAGATATGCTGCAGAGGACAGGCACACAGATATGCTGCAGAGGACAGCCACACAGATCATGATGCAGAGGACAGGCACACAGATCATGATGCAGAGGACAGGCACACAGATCATGATGCAGAGGACAGGCACACAGATATGATGCAGAGGACAGGCACACACATCATGAGTGCAGACATCGATAAGCATTGAACACTCATCGGAGAACTTTTCGTCCGTGTTTAAGTCCTTCCACGGCGAGAACAATTATAAAAGTCAAAACGGAACAACAACAACAACAAACCATCAAAAGAAGAACAATAACAATCAAAAGAAGAACAATCACAAGAATAAAAAAAGAAAGGAGGAGGAGAAGAAGAAATCAGAATTGGAATCAAAATCAGAATCAAATCAGGAATCAGAAGAAGAAAAGAAGAATCACATCAGGAATCAGAAGAAGAAAAGTCAGAAGAAGAAGAATCACAATCACAGACTAAAAACAGGTCAGAAGAGAGAGTAGCCTAAGTAGAAGAACAGAGTAGCAAAGTAGAATAAACAATGCATTAGTAGAGGAAACAGTAGCTTAAGGAGAAGAAAAAAAGAAGAATCTACCTGTAACGTTCAGTGTAGTCTAGCTGACTACCAGGGCCTTTCTCAGTTGTAGCTCTCGAGAAAGAATGGGCAGGGGGAGACGAGGGAGCGACGCAGATTGTGGCAGAGGGAAATGAAGAAAATGTATCAGCGATATTGTTTTCACAATATGCTTGTCATTTATGAGGCTTAGGAGAAGAAACAGTAGAAAACACAAAACACATTGATGAACGGGAAACAGCAGTAAATCAGCAAATCATTTTCTCCAAGTCATATATTCTAAATTAAAGCCCCATACCCATTCCAACAAAAAAATCGCCTCTAAGTCATGCATTCTTAATCAAACCGCCACCACAATTCCTCTCATAAAAAAGGGGGAAAAGAATATTGTACATTGCCAATAAAAGATATCGTATGAAATATTTGTATTTTGTATTTGTATTTCTTTTATCACAACGGATTTCTGTGTGAAATTCGGGCTGCTCTCCCCAGGGAGAGCGCGTCGCTACACAACAGCGCCACCCACTTTTTTTGTATTTTTGCCACCCTTTTTTTTTGCATTTTTTTTCCTGTGTGCAGTTTTATTTGTTTTTCCTGTCCAAGTGGATTTTTCTACAGAATTTTGCCAGGAACAACCCTTTTGTTGCCGTAGGTTCTTTTACGTGCGCTAAGTGCATGCTGCACACGGGACCTCGGCTTATCGTCTCACCCGAATGACTAGCGTCCAGACCACCACTCAAGGTCTAGTGGAGGGGGGGAGAAAATATCGGCGGCTGAGCCGTGATTCGAACCAGCGCGCTCAGATTCTCTCGCTTCCTAGGCGGACGCGTTACCTCTAGGCCGTCACTTCATGATGGTTATCTTTTTGATATACACACACCCGGCGCGTGCAGATCAGTCGTAACACATCAACAATGCTTCAAGAGAGCATGTATGATCATCAAACCTTCATGTGTGAAGCCTGCCGACAAGAGCTATGGTTACTGCAGACCATGATCTTCGTGTCAGTTTCATGGTCTCATGGCAACTGGACGCTGACTGTTGCCAAGGAAACCTCCTGAGCTGAGTTCGAAATGTAATGACCACGGCTGTTGTGAGGGAACCTCCACTCAGAAGCCTGAAAACGACAAATTGTGCAGACCACAAAATGGTCATTACTTCATCCCGTCTTGCACCTCCCCACTCTCTTTCGTCCCTTTCTTCATGTATCCTCCCTTCATCTTTCACCTCCTTCGGTTTCTTCTTCGGTTTCTTCTTAAGTTTCTTCTTCTTCTTCTTCTTCTTCTTCGGTTTCTTCGGTTTCTTCTTCTTCTTCGGTTTCTTCTTCTTCTTCGGTTTCTTCTTCTTCTTCTTCTTCTTCTTCTTCTTCTTCTTCTTCTTCTTCTTCTTCTTCGGTTTCTTCTTCTTCTTCGGTTTCTTCTTCTTCTTCTTCTTCGGTTTCTTCGGTTTCTTCTTCTTCGGTTTCTTCTTCAGTTTCTTCTTCTTCTTCTTCTTCTTCTTCTTCGGTTTCTTCTTCTTCGGTTTCTTTTTCTTCGGTTTCTTCTTCAGTTTCTTCTTCTTCTTCTTCTTCTTCGGTTTCTTCTTCTTCGGTTTCTTTTTCTTCGGTTTCTTCTTCTTCTTCTTCTTCTTCGGTTTCTTCTTAAGTTTCTTCTTCGGTTTCTTCTTCTTAAGTTTCTTCTTCGGTTTCTTCTTCTTCTTCTTCTTCTTCTTCTTCGGTTTCTTCTTCTTCTTCGGTTTCTTCTTCGGTTTCTTCTTCTTCTTCTTCTTCTTCTTCTTCTGTTTCTTCTTCTTCTTCTTCTTCTTCTCGTTGCCATGGCTTCTTTTTCAGTGCGCCAAGTGCATGCTGCACACGGGACGTCGGTTTATCGTCTCACTGTATGGCCAGACACTCAGTTTCATTCCCAGTCAGACGTGGAAGAAAGGGGGTTTATCGTCTCACTGTATGACCAGACACTCAGTTTCATTCCCAGTCAGACGTGGGAGAAAGGGGGTTTATCGTCTCACTGTATAACCACTCAGTTTCATTCCCAGTCAGACGTGGAAGAAAGGGGGTTTATCGTCTCACTGTATGACCAGACACTCAGTTTCATTCCCAGTCAGACGTAGAAGAAAGGGGGTTTATCGTCTCACTGTATAACTACTCACTTTCATTCCCAGTCAGACGTGGGAGAAAGGGGGTTTATCGTCTCACTGTATAACCACTCACTTTCATTCCCAGTCAGACGTGGGAGAAAGGGGGTTTATCGTCTCACTGTATAACCACTCACTTTCATTCCCAGTCAGACGTGGGAGAAAGGGGGTTTATCGTCTCACTATATGACCAGACACTCAGTTTCATTCCCAGTCAGACGTGGAAGAAAGGGGGTTTATCGTCTCACTGTATGGCCAGACACTCACTTTCATTCCCAGTCAGACGTGGGAGAAAGGGGGTTTATCGTCTCACTGTATGGCCAGACACTCACTTTCATTCCCAGTCAGACGTGGGAGAAAGGGCGAGAGCTGAATCCAGAACCCTCACGGACTCTCTTCTTTTGGCAGATGTCGAGCATCTTAACCACGTTGCCACCTTCGTCGCTCACAACTCATTCCCCCATCCCCAGATTCCATCTTAAGACAAGACTGCTGCAGCAGATGTCAGTGCATGGGGTGCATGCAGCACGCGCCGTGTGTGTGTGTGTGTGTGTGTGTGTGTGTCCTCTTGGCCAGGTGATAAGGTCCAGTGCCATTCCCTATGCATGGAATATTGAACTGGTGGGCAGATAACCATGCCGGCTTTGTGACAGCGCGATTGGAGACGTGCCCCTGTGCCTGTCAGCTTTGGACAGTTTGGAGGCGTGACATTCCATTGATTGTGCAGTAAATCTATCAGCAGGGCACAGTTAGAGGAAGAGAGATAGAGAGAGGGAGAAAGAGAAAGAAAGAGAGAGAGAGAGAGAGAGTGGGAGTGGGTCGGAAGAGAAGCAGCTGAAGGAAGGGAGGGGGGTTGGTAGAATGGGGAAAACGAGCAGGAGGAAGAGGGGAAGGGGGTGAAGGAAGGGAGGGGGGGGTGGTAGAATGGGGAAAACGAGCAGGAGGAATAGAGTAAGGAGGTGGAAGGAGAAGGAGAAGATCACGATTCAGATTACGATGAAGAAATAGAATACGAAGAAAAGGAATACGAAGAGGAAAAATACAAAGTATGAGAAGAAGAAGAAGAAGAAGAAGAAGAAGTTCCAACTGTTTTCTTTTTAATAATTCAGGCAGAGAGATTCGATCCCTTTCTAAATCATACATAACATGACACCACGTGAGGCAGCGATGGAAATAGAGCAGAGGATCAACCCCTCCCTCCCTCCTCCTCCCTCCCCCCCTCCCCCCCTCCCCCTTCGTCCGGACCGCTTCTCCCACTAAAATCCAATGTTTCCACTATATCATGCATATTTGGGGAAATAGGAGACATATCTGCGTTATGCACAAGCATTTGCATACACGTGCCAGTAAGAACGAAACTTTCTCGGTTCCATCTACCAGGTTGATCTTATTGAAAATAAAATAAATATATCGGGGGTTTTTTAAGAAAGAAAAATACATATACAATAATAATGATAAAAGTTTTACTATAAGCTGGGATTATATGACTCAGCTCATGAGATGAAGGGTGAATTACATGGGAGAAACACGGATAAAGATAAAAACTGTGAAGGGATGCGAGGGTATAGCATGATGTCATCGGAAGCGCATATACATGTCCATCGGTGCATCTTGAAATAGACAGATCGATCAGAGAGAAAGATGAGAAGACTGCTACATGAAGCTTACTTCGAACAGGAACTCTGAAAAATTCTCTCAGATCCATAAGACAACTATAAATCCATCTTAACGTCTATGTCCGTGCACCAATCTCCTCGAGAAAATGATGCTGGAGAAGAGAAGAAGATGGGTGGTGGAGGAGGAGGAGGAGGAGGAGGAGGAGGAGGAGGAGAAGAAGAAGAAGAAGAAGAAGTTCTTCCTTCTTCCTCTTCCTCCTCTTCCTCCATCTTCTGCGTAGTATCTTCTTCTCCTCTTCCTCCTTCTCCTCCTTCTCCTCCTCCTCCAGCACCAACCTCCTTCCTGTTATTCAATACAACTGATACTGGCTCTCCGCGGGGACGTGTGTACGTACGTTACCACACCTCCACTCCACTCCTCCAGTCTCAATCCCGTCACCAGACATGACAAGCAGATGAGCAAGAAAAGTGCAGCACATGCACCAGTGTCGTGCCGCCCCCCTTCCCCCCAACCCCCCGTCAGCCCCCCCACGCGCCCCGGGATGTGATAACGCCAGATCTGTATGCATGGAATAAAGCGGAGTCGGGGTGAGTGTGATAAGCATGTCGGCTTGTGGACAGCCATGCCAAGGTGCCCCTTTGTGACCGCCAAGGCTTTGCAGAGGCTGTGGACAGCCATGCCAAGGTACCCCTTTCTGACCGCCAAGGCTTTGCAGAGGCTGTGGACAGCCATGCCAAGGTGCCCCTCTTTGACCGCCAAGGCTTTGCAGAGGCTGTGGACAGCCATGCCAAGGTACCCCTTTGTGACCGCCAAGGCTTTGCAGAGGCTGTGGACAGCCATGCCAAGGTACCCCTTTCTGACCGCCAAGGCTTTGCAGAGGCTGTGGACAGCCATGCCAAGGTACCCCTTTGTGACCGCCAAGGCTTTGCAGAGGCTGTGGACAGCCATGCCAAGGTACCCCTTTCTGACCGCCAAGGCTTTGCAGAGGCTGTGGACAGCCATGCCAAGGTACCCCTTTCTGACCGCCAAGGCTTTGCAGAGGCTGTGGACAGCCATGCCAAGGTGCCCCTTTCTGACCGCCAAGGCTTTGCAGAGGCTGTGGACAGCCATGCCAAGGTACCCCTTTCTGACCGCCAAGGCTTTGCAGAGGGTGAGGACAGCCATGCCAAGGTGCCCCTTTCTGACCGCCAAGGCTTTGCAGAGGGTGAGGACAGCCATGCCAAGGTGCCCCTTTCTGACCGCCAAGGCTTTGCAGAGGCTGTGGACAGCCATGCCAAGGTACCCCTTTCTGACCGCCAAGGCTTTGCAGAGGCTGTGGAAGCGAAGCGTGACATTTCCTTGACAACATCCGTTGTGTTTTCCATGCGGGAGACAGACAGGCAGCGAGCAAAACGATACAGAGAGAGAGAGAGAGGAACAGACAGACAGAGAAAGAGACAGACAGAGAGACAGCGAGATTCAGATTAACAACTCAACAAGCACGTGGTTAAAGTGTGAGCTGGGTTACTTACTGCTCTGTGTGTGTGTGTGTGTGTGTGTGTGTGTGTATGTGCGTGTGTTTGCGTTTGTGTTTGTGCGTGTGTGTATGTGTGTGTGTGTGTGTGTTTGTATTTGTGTTAGTGTGTGTGTGTGTGTGTGTGTGTGTGTGTGTGTGTGTGTGTGTGTGTGCCTGTACGTGTGTGTGTGTGTGTGTGTGTGTGTGTGTCTGTGTCTGTGTCTGTGTGAGTGTGTGTCTGTGTCTGTGTGAGTGTGTGTCTGTGTCTGTGTGTGTGTGTCTGTGCGTGAGTGTGTGTGTGTGTGTGTGTGTGTGTGTGTGTGTGTGTGTGTGTGTGTGTGTGTGTGTGTGTGTGTCACCACTCATGACAGTCACGTGTAGAGTTCTGTTTTGTGCAGGTCCTTCCCCATTTACTCCCCCACACACACACCCCTCCCCCACTGGACGTACATTTTGTGTGAGTGGCTCCCTGTTTTACTTTTATTTCCTGCAATCATGAAAGTCTTGTTTGTGCGTCTGTGTCACTGCTGACCAGGGGTTCAAGTCTCTCTCTGTCCGTGACACTTTTCGGAGCTGTGCGCCCGAGGCCTTCTTGCTGGCTATGGACATGGGAAAACTCTCCACCCTGTGCCCACCAACATGCGACGGGGCATCCAACAGAGAAAACTCTGCCCAGAATCTAGACAGCCGCTCTATCCATTTGACCACCTTACCCGTCACAATGTCACAACTTCACACCAAACACAAGTTTCCCGTAAATATGATCAGGATATTCATCACACACACACACACACCACACAACACACACACACACACACACACACACACACACCACACAACACACACACACACACACACACACCACACAACACACACACACACACACACACAGTCATCACCATAATCGAAAGGAAAGGGAAAAACTTGGAACAAAAAATAAAGAAAAGAAAAGAAAGAGAAAAGAGCAGATGGGCATGCAGCCTGCGTGTTTCATCCAAATGACCCCCACCCCACCCCCCAACACACACACACACACACACACACACACACACACACACACCACCACCACCACCACCACCACCACCCCAGTTCCCCACTTCCCACTCCCGATGAAGCTGTCACATCTGTATGCATGGAACATAATAATTCACAACGTCAACAATATCCGTTCCATTGCCACCCCCCACCCCCTCCATCCCCTCACCACCACCACCACCCTTCCCCCTGTCGGACGTTATTTCTCATGTGTCGCGGTAAAGTTCAGCTGCAAGGAAGCGTTACTGATATTTCGAGAATATCTGTTAAAAAAACAACAACAACAAAAAAAACGCAAAAAGAGGCAGACAGACAGACAGAGAGACAGAGACAGAGAGACAAGAGAGAGGGACAGAGACAGAGAGAGACACAAAGAGAGAGGCAGAGAGACACAGACACAGAGAGAGACAGAGAGACAGGCAGAGAGACACAGAGAGAGACAGAGAGACAGATGAATGGATGGATGGCTTATTCATTAATAGGCCATTGCCCCTTATGAAAAGGTGTCCAAAAATTCTTCATAGACAGCCCATCAATCATTGTAAAATGACATACGTTCAGCTGATATCGATATGTCATACCTTCTTTTAAAGTAATCTACCCTCACCTAAGTAATACATAAGACATATCATGAAACATACCTGCTTTCTGATTGCTCAGAGAGATAGACAGAGACAGAGACAGTAACAAGATTCAAGATGAATTCTTCACTTCACGCATTAGCGTCTGTGAAGGGAAATGCAAATAATATATGAACGAGTAACAGACAGTCATAAAGAAAAGGGTTATGTAAGATACAACACTGAATATTACAAGCGAGACAGTGAGGATGGTGAAGAATAACGAGAGAGAGAGAGAGAGGGGGGGGGGGGGGAGAGAGAGAACGAACGAACGAAAATATTTGAATGAACTTTGGCCATGGACCACAATTCAAAACCAGGGCACAAGGGAAGGGGCACGGGAAGGGGTTATTAGAAACTTGAATAGAATCATACAGCATCATACTGTTCATCAACCGCACATTTTACTTAATCGAGTCTGAGTAGATGAGGCTTTCTTTTTTTTTATTTTTGGTTGTTGATGTTTTTTGTTGTTGTTGTTGGTTTTGTTTGTTTTTGTTTTTTTATCGCATGGAAAACAGAGACAGACATACAGAGAGATAGAGAGATATACACAGAGGACAGACAGAGAGTGAGAGACAGAGACAGGAACAGAGACAGATATACAGAAAGAAAGAGGGATACAAGGAGAGAGATAGAGAGATACAGACAGACAGACAGACAGACAGAAAGAAACAGATGGAAAGAGAAAGAAAGAGACACACAAACAGAAAGACAGAGACACACAAACAGAAAGACAGAGACACACAAACAGAAAGACAGAGACACACAAACAGAAAGACAGAGACACAAACAGAAAGACAGAGACACACAAACAGAAAGACAGAGACACAAACCCTGACACTGACCCTGATGGAAAGTTGAGTGGCCAAAGAGCAGAAGGCGAGAGGTCAACCCCACCCCCACCCCCCACCCGTTACCCCCGGGTCCCTAATCCCTATCGCACCCCCATCCACACCACCCCCACCCCCACCCCCACCCCCCAGGATGTTACTGTCACACCCGCATGCATGTAATACATAATTCACAACATCAACAGTATCACTTCCAGCTCTCTCTCTCTCTCTCTCTCTCTCTCTCTCTCTCTCACACACACACACACACACACACACACACACACACACACTTATCTCTTTTCTCCCTCCCTCTGTTTAATTCTTCTGATGACAATAATTATGCTGACTGTCTTATGTCTTCGTGTGTATGTATTTTGTGTACAGTTATTCATTTACAAAGAGAGAGAGAGATTTAACTTGCATCGTCTGCCTCTCTGTATCAGTGCCCCCCCCCCCCCTCTCTCTCTCTCTCTCTCTCTCTCTCTCTCTTAAACTTTTTATTGGTTTAAATGGCTTTATTTTATTACTTTGATGATGTTGGTGTTGTTGCATGCTTATTCAGATTTCATTGCTTGAACATTCTCTGGACATACATCAATTTCCATGCCTTGTACTGATTCTCTCTCTCTCTCTCTCTCTCTCTCTCTCTCTCTCTCTCTCTCTCTTAAGATATCTCTCTTTTCATTCTGCTCTGGCAATGTAGAGATGTGAAAGGCAAATTACCGTTCATGTAACTATGACAACGTACACGTATGATTTCCCCCTTTATTTTAGTTCACTGTTCCCCTTCGAGGGCTGGATGAAAAAAAGCATTGTCTTGCTTACTCTATTACCCTCAGGAAATAAGATGTATTCAATTCAATTCAATTCTGTGTGTGTGTGTGTGTGTGTGTGTGTGTGTGTGTGTGTGTGTGTGTGTGTGTGTGTGTGTGTGTGTGTGTGTGTGTGTTTATCTCTCTGTTTATCTCTATCTCTGTTTCTCTCTCTCTCACTGTTTATCTCTCTCTGTGTCTCTCCCCTTGTCTGTCTGTCTCTGTCTGCCCCCCCACCCCACCTCTGCCCCTCATATCTCTCCCATGTCCCCTTGTCCCTCTGTATCTGAAAAAAAAAATCAACACAGCAATGGCAGCAAACAGATATTCACTTCTCTTAAAACGTCACCTAAAGTTTCCTCTGGCTGTCCTCTTTGCACACCCAACTCGAATCACACTCCTGATCCTACTCCACCCACCCCATAACCCCCCCCCCCCAACCCCTTTCCCCCGTCCTCCCCATAACCCCCCCCCCACCCCCCCCCTACCCCACAAAACACTAGTCAGCCATGCCTCTACAATTCACCCCCTCCCCCTCCCCGAGCCCCCTCCCAGCTCTGCCTCATCCATCCTCTCTTCTCCCTCTCCATCTTTCAGATAAAGCTGAGGCTGACCACAGAATTCCGAGGTCTCGCACGTTCCTATTCGGGTCCTTGGTGATAAGATCAATACAGGGACAATTCAATTTGCCGCAATAACCATATCGCCCCAAATTGCCCAGCCCAAGATGCACCTCTCTGCTGTTCAAATATTGGCCCCCATTTTGGCCTGCTTGACATTTCGTTGACTTGGCTTGATAAATCTGTCCGGTGATATGCATGCGTGAGTTTTGTGTGGAGGTGGTGATTGTGGTGGTGGAAGTGGTGGTGAGTGATGGTTGCGGTGGTGGTGGTTGTGGTAGGCGTGCGCGCGCGCGCGCACGCGTGCGTGTGTGTGTGTGTGTGTGTGTGTGTGTGTGTGTGTGTCCTGTTTACAAAATGGTTGGGCGTTGGGAATGATGCAGGTCAGTTGCATCTGTCATTTATGCAACCCATATTATGTGGATTGAAAGTGGATTCCTATTATGTGTTTGTTTGTTGTTGTTTTTTTTCTCATCTCGACTCTTAGGATACACAAAACAAAGAAAAAAAAATACAATGACACGAGAATCAAGATATTTCAAGTTTGTTTTGTTTTTCCTCCACTATTGTTTCTGAACGGTAGGGTGTGGGAAAAGATGCCATGTCAATTTTCAGCAGTACTATAAATTCTTGTTCTGGGCAATAAAATGTTGAATCTAACTATTCTGTTCCACGTAGTATGTTTGTCTTTTGAACCGAGCTCTGCGTTCACGTTGTAAACTGTCAAAAGAAAAGACCTTATAGTTTTCAGGATACAGCTATAATGGTAACCCAGTCAAGCCAATATGTCCATGACTTTACCTCATCACTGCCAAGGAAAATGATAGAAAGCGGTGTTTCAAGCCATGAAACAATGTCCAAAACAATAAGCCTACAAATGAGAAAACGGTCTGGAGACATACCACTCTGGATAAACTGTGAATTGTAAACCTTCCAGAGTTATTTCCCTCTTCTGATGACGTCATCGATGACGTCATCGATGACGTGACTGTGCACGTGTCACATACATACAGGGCAGTTACAGGATTCTGACTAGTTAAAAAATGGAAAAAAAAATTAATTAAAAACCAACAACTAGGAGCCACAATGGTGGAATCGGTTACGCAGTACACTTCTGATCCAGTGTTGACCAGTGATCAAGGCGAGATGCCCCGTTTCGGCATGGTGTTGTGTCCTTGGGAAAGATACTCTACTCCGATTTCCCTCACTCCACCCAGGTGTGAACGGGTACCTGACTTTGGGCCGGGGAAAGTTCCAACGGCGGAACGAGAGAACTGGGCCACGCCTTCTTACCAATTCACTGCCTCACTAACTAAAGAGACTATGGGACTGTTAAACACTTTTAACTTTAACATACAAACAATGCTCAGGAGAACCCTCTTCCATCCTTTTTGTCAAAAAAGCATATAATTTGGGAAATAACTCATGCTTCCATGAAAGCTGAAACGAAGTCTAAGCAAAGTTATATAGATTGATAACTGAGTAAATAAATGAATAAACGATAAAAGAAGAAAGAAAGAAAGAAACCTGGCGTTTGGAAGCAGACTCGACTAGAATAATTCAAGATGAGTACAGTGTAGACCAATGTCTTTAATGGAGAAATCGTGACTGTTGTGAATTGTTACAAATATCTGGATACATCCTTTTCTACTCGTCTTACCTTTGGTTTTGCCTGTCAGGATCTTGCAAGTAGAGCAAATACTGCCTTGTTATGTCTCTTTAAAAAATGTTTTTACTGAATGATAATTCCTTAACAGTGTTTCTAAAATCGTTCGACGCCCAAGTTCAACCAGTAGTTCAGTATGGTGCCGAAATAATTTGTGGGGTCTAGACAAAGCTGTTATGTAAATAGAAAAAATACACCTATTCGCTCTCAATAAATTCTATGGAGTTCATATCAAAACGCCAAATGATACAGGTCGTTACCCTCTTTACGCAAATTCATCGTTGCAGTGCATTGGGAATTGGATAAAGATAGCATGTATGGGCGAAGAAAAATTGCCATTTAACGCATATCAAATGTTATTTGACTTAGAATTACGTGGTCAGAAATCTTGGGTTTTTCCTGCCAGGGAGCTTTTGTTTCAAAATGAATATGGCTTTGTCTGGATGAGCTAAGGTGTTGAAGATGTAAATGTCTTTCAAAAGAACTACGTTAAAGATTGATAGATAATAAATGGCAAAACTGGGACGAGAATGTACAGAGCAGTGAGTGATATTCTTTTGACACAATGTTTAAAACGTCTATCAAATTGTGAACAGTATCTTTTGCTTGGAATTGACAGACATATTAAGGGTCTCGTAACAAGATTCAGGTGTGGAATAGCAGATATCACAGAACACCTCCTGTTTTGTTGTCAAGCTCTTCATGATTTACGACATAAATATACCCCACAAAAATACAAAAATATCGTGAAAACCCTTCTTCGTTTAGAACTGTCTTGCTTATAGCGAATCAAAACGAATCAGTAGCAAGGAATTTCCGTATTTACTTACACAAAGCCTTAAAGCTGCGTACTGTTATGCTCAGCTGAATTTACAAGTTGTTAACAATATAGTTTCATTGTGCTTTTCTGTCAGTGTATTACTATTTAAACAAGCC
>NC_134882.1:1561978-1564478 GCF_041734735.1 Babylonia areolata | reverse complement strand
AGTGCTGACCCCCGTGCTGACCCAATGCTGACCCCGTGCTGACCCCCGTGCTGACCCAATGCTGACCCCAGTGCTGACCCCAGTGCTGGCCCCAATGCTGACCCCAGTGCTGACCCCCGTGCTGACCCAATGCTGACCCCGTGCTGACCCCCGTGCTGACCCAATGCTGACTGACCCCAATGCTGACTGGCCCCAATGCTGACTGGCCCCAATGCTGACTGGCCCCAGTGCTGACCACAATGCTTACCCCAGTGCTGACTCCAGTGCTGACCCCAATGTCTGCAATGTGGTACTGACGTCAAAGCAACGCGTGATCGAACAACAACTTGTGCAATCATCAGATACTAGGATTTTTCGAGTCAACAGATGAGAATAAGTTTCCTTTCGAATTAATAAATAAATAAATAAATAAATAAATAATCAAATGATTAAATGAATAAATAAGTAGAAAGTAGATAGATAGATAGACAAATAGACATAATGAAACAGATGATAAACTCCAATATCAGTTTCATCATCCCTAACACACCACCATAAAGTTAAATTCTACAAAGTGGCTGGAGTGTTTGAAAACTTAATAACCATTGCTCACCCACGTGCAAACTGGGCAAACCAACAACAGCGCAACAACCCACACACAATAAAAGAAGGGGAAAAAACAAGAACAAGCAAAACACAACCTGCCAAGCGTTTTTCGACAGTGTTGATATCATTTCGAATGACTCAGACAATTCACACTGCAAATGAAAACACAAGTTATTATCTTCAGAGACAGAGATCAGACCTGACACTGTTACGTCGTTTAATATGCTCATGTTGCACACAGAGCATAAAGTAAAATAATAATCTTCAAAGTGTTTAGCTCCTTTTAAAGTGTTTATGTTGTTGCTTTTTTGATTGGATACACATGTTTCTGTCGTCTGTTTTTTCCATCTCTGTCTCTGGCCCTGCTTTTGTATCAGTGTGTGTGTGTGTGTGTGTGTGTGTGTGTATGTGGTGTGCGTGTGCGTGTGCGTGTGCGTGTGTGTGCGTTTCCCGCGGCCAAAGATAAGGGTGGTGACACTCGTTCCAATGCAAGGCATCAGTGCAGTGACATGCAGGGAATGCACAGTTTGCTGCAATATCCCGTCTGGTACAACAGCCGGCCATTATCTCCATCCATAAACCAGTCATACTGCCTGCATCTCAATGTCTCACATTACTGTTGGATGTGTGTGTGTGTGTGTGTGTGTGTGTGTGTGTGTGTGTGTGTGTGTGTGTGTGTCTGCATATGCACGTGTGTGCCTGCTTGGTTGCTTGCGCTCATGTGCTTGTGTGCTTGTGTGTGTGTGTGTGTGTGTGTGTGTGTCCGCGACTAATAAAAAGGGGGGGGGGGCGGAAGTGGGGAAGGGAGAAGGGGGGAGGGGGGCAGAAGGAGTTGTACATATGAACTGAATAAAAACAAGTTGTAAAAAAAGGGGGGGGGGGGAGGGGGGATGTCACTTCTATCACAATCCATGGCGACACAGCAGTGTGTGCACGGAAAACTCAATTTGCTGCAATAACCGTAACACACACACACACACACACACACACACACACACACACACACACCCCAATGGCCGTGATTACTTGCAGGTAGGCTTTGCATTGCACTGGTGTGCTAGACAGGGCCAGATAGTTATGTCTGGAACAACAGCCAAACATTCTGTCTCCACCCGTAAACTGGTCATACTGCATGCATTCCACTGTCTTCTCTATTACTGAGCTCTGTATCTCTGTGTCTCTGTCTGTCTGTCTATCTGTCTCTCTCTTTCTCTTTCTCTCTCTCTCTCTCTCTCTCTCTCTCTCACACACACACACACACACACACACACACACACACACACACACACACGCACGCACGCACGCACACACACACACACACACACACACACACAATCACTCCCAAGGACCACTTCACACCAACCACCCCACCCCACCCCATCCCACCCCCACCTCCCCATATCCTCTCAGTTATCACTGCATGACGTCTGTCCCCCCTTAATATGTTAAGCGTTTATGGGTCTGCAAACCTCATGTATATTCAATTATATGGCTTTGCCATTCATGAAGATATTCTCCATGTCGGGAAACAGGACCTTGTGCGTTTGGCTTTCTCTAACGCCCATACAACAGCCACACAACACGGGCAAAGACAATGATTTCCGTGCCAAACAGTCCATCTTCTGCATGAGTACGCACGCTGAAGACATGACGTGTATGTCAGATCTGCAATATCATGTTGATGCTGAGATCTGAAAAAAGAGTTTTTCATGCATAACCCACCGGGTACTGCCGATACAATACAATACGACGCAACGCAACGCAACACAACGCTACGCAACGCAAAACTATGCTATGCTAATTATGTTATGCTATGCTATGTATATTACTAGTTGTAGGAGTAGTATTTTTATGTATTTATCTATTATTTCATTTATTTATTTATTTATTTACTTATTTATTTTATTCTATTTTA
>NC_134882.1:1529478-1554478 GCF_041734735.1 Babylonia areolata | reverse complement strand
CCTTCAGTGGTGGTCTGGACGCTAGTCATTCGGATGAGACGATAAACCGAGGTACCGCGTGCAGCATGCACTTAGCGCACGTAAAAGAACCCACGGAAACAAAAGGGTTGTTCCTGACAAAATTCTGCAGAAAAATCCACTTGGATAGGAAAAACAATGAAAACTGCACGCAGGAAAAAATACAAAAAATGGGTGGCGCTGTAGTGTAGCGACGCGCTCTCTCTGGGGAGAGCAGACCGAATTTCACACAGAGAAATATGTTGTGATAAAAAGAAGTACAAATGAAACAACAACAATAACAAACGTTTTGGAAAGTTATCTTTCTTTGATCACGCGTACCATTTCTAATATCTTGCCTTTCACAACACAAGAAGAGAGAGAGAGAGAGAGAGAGAGAATCTCAACCACATGTTACATGTTAGCATGTTGTCAGGGAGCACCTATTAAGGAATACACCATTCGAAACAGCCCGGTGTCGCAACGCTCTTCTAACCCCTACCAGTTTATACCTCCCCGGTCAAATCTGCCCGGCGGAATATTCCGAGCTGGTCCAGGGGTAAAATTCAAGTGGTAGGGAGGTAGTTTCCAGCCTTTACACCGGTCCTGTCTCCCACACGGCTCGACATGGGTGCATCAGTGGAATTAATATGTCAGCGTTGGACAGTTCTGGCAGCTGGACACTGCCATTCACTGTGTGCGAGAAATCCCATAGGAGATAGATCAAACATTCAGCAGATGAGTGGAGAGAGCTGAACGAAGCAGACGTAACGAAACTGAGTTTTATGCGCGTGTATATATGGTTTATCTCGATGTCTACAGTTACATTTGTGATTAAAGTTTACAACTTCGTGAGTTTGTGTGTGTGTGTGTGTGTGTGTGTGTGTGTGTGTGTGTGTGTGTGTGTGTGTGTGTGCGTACAGAGAGAAAGCGAGAGGGAGGGAGGGAGGGACAGAGAGAGAGAGAGGAGAGGGGGAGATACAGAAAGGGAGTGACAGAGTGCAACACGGACACACACACACACACACACACACACACACACACACACACACACACACACACACACACACACACACACACACACACACACACACACACACTGCCAGATACCAGCAGCACGACAAGACGAAGATGACGATGGTGCTGGTGATGTTTAAGATATGTGATGACAGTAGTGGTGTTTTTTGATGATGCAAAAGTGTTCAGAGATACAGAAATTTGGAAACGCAGAGGACCAGAAAATGAAAGTGGTCGAAAAGGAGAAGCCAATAAGATAAAACTAAGACAGAATTCAACAGCTGCTCCTCAGCTCAACATTGAAACGGAATAATTAAGGCGACGCTGCATTTAAAAGCAACAACTCTTGATAAGGAAAGAGTGGTAAGTGTGGTGGTGGTGGTTATTACTTGGTGCATTGGTCAGATTCAAGCACTGAATGACAGGATCTGAATCTGGAGTTCAAACCTCGACTTAAACTTATCATTGTGATACGTTTTGGGGGTTGTTGGCGGTTCTTCCACTTCTTCCCCTCCTTCTCCTCCTCCTCCGCCTCCGCCGCCTCCACCTTCTCCTCCTCCTCCTTCTCCTTCTCCTCCTCCTCCTCCTTCTCCTCCCTCCTCCCTCCTTCTTCATGTCGTCAAATTCCAGCCATATATAGCTTTTAGTCTAACAAAACTATTTTTATTCGATACTTTTCATTAACCTACTCGCGGTCTTTTCCAACTGCTTAGTCCACTAGCTAGCTGCCATGCCATGATAAATGAAAAATTGAATGTTGTGTGTGATCGTGCTAGCAAATGAACAGTAGGTATGTGTTTGAGTGTATGTATATGTGGGTGTGTGTGGTTGTGTGTCTGTGCGTGTGTGTGTGTCTGGGGGGGGGGGGGGGCGTGTACCTACGTATGTATACCTACGTAATAATGTACCAATTGTTCTTGTCATTGCTTTGTTACTTTTAATAGACTATTCTAGTCACTATCATTCGCTTTTCTTATTTCATTTTATTTCGTTTTATTTCTGTATTTTCATGTCTTGTGTCCTCTATTTATGTTTTGTGTTGCTAAATGGGCAGAATTGTAAAAATAAAATAATAATAAAATAAAAAAGGCCTTTACTGCGCCAGATTGTTTACCCATTAAAGATTCCATCAATCAATCAATCTTCTTCGTCCTCTTCTGGCGGGTCTGGCTGTCACCCACAGTTCAGCCCGCTCTGCACCAGCCCAATCTGACTCTCACCCACAGTTCAGCCCGCTCTGCACCAGCCCAATCTGACTCTCACCCACAGTTCAGCCCGCTCTGCACCAGCCCAATCTGACTCTCACCCACAGTTCAGCCCGCTCTGCACCAGCCCAATCTGACTCTCACCCACAGTTCAGCCCGCTCTGCACCAGCCCAATCTGACTCTCACCCACAGTTCAGCCCGCTCTGCACCAACCCAATCTGACTCTCACCCACAGTTCAGCCCGCTCTGCACCAGCCCAATCTGACTCTCACCCACAGTTCAGCCCGCTCTGCACCAACCCAATCTGACTCTCACCCACAGTTCAGCCCGCTCTGCACCAACCCAATCTGACTCTCACCCACAGTTCAGCCCGCTCTGCACCAGCCCAATCTGACTCTCACCCACAGTTCAGCCCGCTCTGCACCAGCCCAATCTGACTCTCACCCACAGTTCAGCCCGCTCTGCACCAGCCCAATCTGACTCTCACCCACAGTTCAGCCCGCTCTGCACCAACCCAATCTGACTCTCACCCACAGTTCAGCCCGCTCTGCACCAGCCCAATCTGACTCTCACCCACAGTTCAGCCCGCTCTGCACCAGCCCAATCTGACTCTCACCCACAGTTCAGCCCGCTCTGCACCAGCCTAATCGAGCCTTATCCTGGAGGGTGGGTGCGTTGTTCAGTTTCGACAGGATGAATTTCGCGGATGATGGGAGGAGTACAGTGCTGAAGTGTGTGTAATATGGGTAAAACTGCTTTTGTTGTATCTCCACAGAATATGATATAGTATCCACCCCCTCCAGTGTCATCACTGAATGAAATAGATAAACACACACACACACACACACACACATATATATATATGTGTGTGTGTGTGTGTGTGTGTGTGTGTGTGTGTGTGTGTGTGTGTGTATACGTATGTATATATATATATATATATAGAGAGAGAGAGAGAGAGAGAGAGAGAGAGAGAGACAGAGAAAGAAGTATCCATGATTATCATAATCCTTAACGCGCGTACGCACGCACTTGAACACCTGCAAGTCAACATTTCCAGCGTAATTTCGAAGGCGCAATACAACTTGACATCCAGTTAGATCTACATGAATACATTAGTTGTATAGAAAATGTATCTAGAAATCGATTTAAGAAATTACTTATAGATTCAAATTATCAATATTACCAATGTTGTGTAAACACAAAGAATGCAGCTAATCCCAAACATTTTCTAAATTTGACACCAGCAGCACATTCAAGACAAATTACAAGTCTAATGTATAGAATTCGTTTAAATGCCTTTCGTACAAAATTTTCTAAAAATATAAAATGTATATGCGGTAAGCAGATAAGTGTAAGTCATCTATTCATTCATTGTCCGAGCATAAGACAGTTAATTCCTGAAGATGTAGTTGATGACTTTTCTTCCAATATTTCATTAGCCACTGAAAAGATTTTGATTGATTATTCATTGCATAGAATGTTTTCGGAAATTTTAAACTCCAGTCCAGTTGGTATCCTCCTTTGATGTGTTATAATTAATGTTGTTATTTATATTTACATTGTTGTAGGTTAATACTTGTTGATATGCATATACATATTCTCCTTCCCATGACACCTCATTCAATACACACCACAATCTCTTTAGACCTTTTCTTATAATATACTTTTC
Organism: Babylonia areolata; assembly: GCF_041734735.1. Classification (NCBI taxonomy): domain Eukaryota; kingdom Metazoa; phylum Mollusca; class Gastropoda; order Neogastropoda; family Buccinidae; genus Babylonia; species Babylonia areolata. The sequence goes on along the minus strand of NC_134882.1, from coordinate 1,550,589 downwards.
CTCTGATACATAACGAATACTTTTTTACACTAATATTCACATGCATTCCCTTTCCTTTATCCACTTCTTTACTCCTTTCCGTCTAAAAACACTTATAGTGAATAGACGTTAAACTGAAGATAAAAAAAAAAATTCCAGCGTAGCAGTAAAGCAACAGTTTCCAACGCACAAACTGCAGCACATGTGACTGGATTGTGTAGGTCAATAATGGGCTCAGGTGTTGGTAAGAGCCCATAAAGAGAATACAAAGAACAGCAACAAACAATCGCAAAACATCACAACTAAAACAATAATGGGTTGTTCTTTTTCCGTCCCGTGTTATCTGAAACGTTTGAAAGTCCCTAAGAGAAGCTGTTGTGTCATCATTCAGATTGTCCCTAAAAGCTTTTCTGAACAAACGGATTTCTATTCTCTGTTGTTGATGCTGTTGTTATTGTTGTCGAAAACGTTCTTAATGTGCGCGCGTGTGCGTGCATGCGTGCGTGCGTGATAGCGTGCGTCTGTGTATAAAAACGAGTGTGCGTTATCTGTCTGTGTGTGTGTCTTTGCAAGTGGGGGGGGGGGGGGGGGGTTGTGTGGATGGGGATGAAAGGCGAGCTGGCGTCTCCTCTCTCTCTCTCTCTCTCTCTCTCTCTCTCTCCTCCTCCTCCTCCTCCTCCCCCCTCTCTCACTGTCTCTTTCTTTCGGTTTGTCAGTGTTTTTGAATAATTATGTTGATGATGATGATGATGATGATGATGATTATCGTCACCATTATTAGCCTTGATATTGTTTTCCTCCTCCTTATCTACATCATCATCATCATCATCATCATCAGTGTCATTGTCAAAACAGAATAGCAGTGTTTTATTTATCTATTTATTCATTTATTCATTTAATCTGTTTTAGTTATCTATTTATTCATTTAATCTTGTAGTATAAGTTTAAAATAATCGACGAAAAAATGAAGCAAAAACAAGACGACGGGGAGCAATAATATGTGGAGACAAAACACGAAGCAGTGAAAAATACAATAAAATTTCGAGATGAAAAATGAAGAAAGGAAAAGAAAACAGGAACAGAACATCAAAATCCCAAACAACAAACGCGCATCGAAATTTGAAATTTAAAAAAAATCACCAAAAAACTAGGAACAGAAAAAAGCAGCAAAAGCTAAAACAACAAACATAAATAAAGCGGAACGAGCCAATGACCAAGCCGTCGAGGGTATATGTGCTCCCCCCCGATAAAAATCACCCCGGTGCGATTGATTTCCGTGGCTAAAAAGGGGGCAAGACCCTCTTGCATGCTAGAGTTCACCTCTTTACAGTACGTGCCACAAGACAAAGAACAACTCTGTCCCGCCTACCTCGTCATGTGAGGCTGGTGTTGCTGTTGTTGATTTTGTCGCTTTGTATTTATTTCGCTGGGTGATCAATGAGATGAAATACACCAGAATGTCCATGTTCATTCTCGGCGATAAGTTTCGGTTGCCAGTGCAGGCGTACGTGTGCGTGAGCGTGTGGGTGTGCGGTTGTTTGTTTGTTTGGGTGTTTGTTTGTTTTTTGTTGTTGTTTTTGGGGGTTTGTTTGTTTTTTGTTTTGTTGTTGTTGTTGTTTGTGTGTGTGTGTGTGTGTGTGTGTGTGTGTGTGTGTGTGTGTGTGTGTGTGTGTGTGTGTTAGATTCAACATTTAGAAACACTTACTCCATCCTCCATTCCCCTTAAAGAGCGGGTGACTTGAGTTCCTTCAGCAGCCATCACAGACATCCAAGGAAGCTCATTTTTGGTGACAAGCTCCTAGGCTGCTGGGGAGCTGACTACAGGACAAGGTCCTCACACAGCGCCGTGGATCATCTTGACATCACACACCACTCACGTTGCTGACTACAGGACAACGTGTTCACATAGCGCCATGCATCATCTTGACATCACACACCGGTCACGTTGCTGACTACAGGACAACGTCCTCACATAGCGCCATGCATCATCTTGACATCACACACCACTCACGTTGCTGACTACAGGACAACGTCCTCACATAGCGCCATGCATCATCTTGACATCACACACCACCTCACGTTGCTGACTAAGGACAACGTCCTCACATAGCGCCATGCATCATCTTGACATCACACACCACTCACGTTGCTGACTACAGGACAACGTCTTCACACAGCGCCGTGAATCATCTTGACATCACACACCACTCACGTTGCTGACTACAGGACAAGGTCCTCACACAGCGCCATGCATCATCTTGACATCACACACCACTCACGTTGCTGACTACAGGACAACGTCCTCACATAGCGCCATGCATCATCTTGACATCACACACCACTCACGTTGCTGACTACAGGACAACGTCTTCACATAGCGCCATGCATCATCTTGACATCACACACCACTCACGTTGCTGACTACAGGACAACGTCTCACATAGCGCCGTGCATCATCTTGACATCACACACCACTCACGTTGCTGACTACAGGACAACGTGTTCACATAGCGCCGTGCATCATCTTGACATCACACACCACTCACGTTGCTGACTACAGGACAACGTGTTCACATAGCGCCATGCATCATCTTGACATCACACACCACTCACGTTGCTGACTACAGGACAACGTGTTCACATAGCGCCGTGCATCATCTTGACATCACACACCACTCACGTTGCTGACTACAGGACAACGTGCTCACATAGCGCCATGCATCATCTTGACATCACACACCACTCACGTTGCTGACTACAGGACAACGTGTTCACACAGCGCCGTGCATCATCTTGACATCACACACCACTCACGTTGCTGACTACAGGACAACGTCCTCACATAGCGCCATGCATCATCTTGACATCACACACCACTCACGTTGCTGACTACAGGACAACGTCTTCACACAGCGCCATGCATCATCTTGACATCACACACCGGTCACGTTGCTGACTACAGGACAACGTCCTCACATAGCGCCATGCATCATCTTGACATCACACACCACTCACGTTGCTGACTACAGGACAACGTCCTCACATAGCGCATGCATCATCTTGACATCACACACCACGTCACGTTGCTGACTACAGGACAACGTCCTCACATAGCGCCATGCATCATCTTGACATCACACACCACTCACGTTGCTGACTACAGGACAACGTCCTCACATAGCGCCATGCATCATCTTGACATCACACACCACTCACGTTGCTGACTACAGGACAACGTCCTCACATAGCGCCATGCATCATCTTGACATCACACACCACTCACGTTGCTGACTACAGGACAACGTCCTCACACAGCGCCATGCATCATCTTGACATCACACACCACTCACGTTGCTGACTACAGGCCAACGTCTTCACATAGCGCCATGCATCATCTTGACATCACACACCACTCACGTTGCTGACTACAGGACAACGTCCTCACATAGCGCCATGCATCATCTTGACATCACACACCACTCACGTTGCTGACTACAGGACAACGTCCTCACATAGCGCCATGCATCATCTTGACATCACACACCACTCACGTTGCTGACTACAGGACAACGTCCTCACATAGCGCCATGCATCATCTTGACATCACACACCACTCACGTTGCTGACTACAGGACAACGTCCTCACACAGCGCCGGGCATCATCTTGACATCACACACCGGTCACGTTGCCACAACAAACATTAAGAAAGGCAGCAATATGAGTGAAATTTGGTTTTGTTTCTCCAAGTCACCATAAACGACATTCAGGATACGTTTTGCCGCGTCCAGCCCATACTTTGATACAACAACAGCAATGACGCGATAACGACGACGACGACGACGATGATGGTGGTGATAATCAAATACATATTGCGGCTTTCCATGTACAACACGCTCAGTGGCACTGTACAATGTAAAAATCTACGAGTAAAACAGGCGTTGGAACACGAAAATGAAAAACGTACATCCACTACCATGCAGAGACAACCCAACGAAACACTGTGCTTTGTTCAGACACACCAAAGTCGTCCTGCACAACACTCATCGTTATACATGTATTGCAGTCACAGTACCTAGATGATGCACATCTTATTTCACAATAATCAACAGAAACCAAACGTTCGGCTTATTCCACAGACTGACACAAGTTAACAGTTGGGCCAACAGCAAATGGGAAGTCATTTACAGCTTAATCTTTTGCGATGGACTATGACTCTCAAAATAGGAGGCAAGATTGTATTGGCTCCTGGTGCTGCAGCCTTGAGGGCTTGTTGGCCTTTGGAAACATCCCAAAGCTGATTGTCTTAAAAAACACACACACAAAAAAAAAAAAAAAATCCGAAAACGTGGGGATGTAACTTAGAGCAAGACACTCTCCACCATCATCAAATCCTAGCCCAGATAGTCAGGACAGCCGATGCCCTGTCTGCTGTTCTGCTGGTCATAGTCGGAAACGACTGACTATCATACACACTTATCACTGATAACACATCACCTAACACCATATCGAATTAACACACGATGTAAATTATGTCGCGGGGAGGCGGGCCTTGCGGAGAGAACTGTGGGGCCGGGCAGTGTGGAGGACAGCAGAGCTGATCAGTGCCAGACTCCTGACAATACAGCATGGCACCTGGAAGGATACAGAGGAGGAGACACGGGGAAGAAGAAGTAAGAGGAGCAGTAAAGACGATGGAGTGGTGGGGAGGGGGAGGAGGAGGCGGAAGGAAGATGGAAAAAAAACAAAAGAAACTCGTATTCAATATGAAGCTATCGTCCAATTTCGAGGGCGGAGGGCAAAGATGCATACAAGGAAGATAAAGTGCGGGAGAAGACATTTTCGGTATCACTGCATTGTATTGTAATGTATTCCTTTGTATTGCATTGTGCAGAATTGAATAGTGAAAATGTGACAGGTATATATTTGAGTGTCCAACACAAAGATACGAATCCCATTTGGCGTGGTGCTGTCAGTCAGTTGCAGTGGCCATACTTACTGTGTGGTACACAGCCACATTTGGAGGGAGTACACCTGCCTTTATTAAGCAACATGTAACTGATTCAGTACTGTGCACTGTATGCATGAGGAGTGGATGGTGTAGATCCTGTTCTATACACTGTATGAATGAGAAGTGGATGGTGTAGATCCTGTACTGTGCACTGTATGCATGAGAAGTGGATGGTGTAGATCCTGTTCTATACACTGTGTGAATGAGAAGTGGATGGTGTAGATCCTGTGCACTGTATGAATGAGAAGTGGATGGTGTAGATCCTGTACTGTGCACTGTATGCATGAGAAGTGGATGGTGTAGATCCTGTACTGTGCACTGTATGCATGAGAAGTGGATGGTGTAGATCCTGTACTGTGCACTGTATGCATGAGGAGTGGATGGTGTAGATCCTGTTCTATACACTGTGTGAATGAGAAGTGGATGGTGTAGATCCTGTGCACTGTATGAATGAGAAGTGGATGGTGTAGATCCTGTACTGTGCACTGTATGCATGAGAAGTGGATGGTGTAGATCCTGTGCACTGTATGCATGAGGAGTGGATGGTGTAGATCCTGTGTTGTGCACTGTATGCATGAGGAGTGGATGGTGTAGATCCTGTGTTGTGCACTGTATGCATGAGAAGTGGATGGTGTAGATCCTGTGCACTGTATGCATGAGAAGTGGATGGTGTAGATCCTGTGCACTGTATGAATGAGAAGTGGATGGTGTAGATCCTGTGCACTGTATGAATGAGAAGTGGATGGTGTAGATCCTGTACTGTGCACTGTATGAATGAGGAGTGGATGGTGTAGATCCTGTGCACTGTATGAATGAGAAGTGGATGGTGTAGATCCTGTGCACTGTATGAATGAGAAGTGGATGGTGTAGATCCTGTACTGTGCACTGTATGCATGAGAAGTGGATGGTGTAGATCCTGTACTGTGCACTGTATGCATGAGGAGTGGATGGTGTAGATCCTGTGCACTGTATGAATGAGGAGTGGATGGTGTAGATCCTGTACTGTGCACTGTATGCATGAGAAGTGGATGGTGTAGATCCTGTACTGTGCACTGTATGAATGAGAAGTGGATGGTGTAGATCCTGTACTGTGCACTGTATGAATGAGAAGTGGATGGTGTAGATCCTGTTCTATACACTGTATGCACGAGAAGTGGATGGTGTAGATCCTGTGCACTGTATGCACGAGAAGTGGATGGTGTAGATCCTGTGCACTGCATGAATGAGAAGTGGATGGTGTAGATGCTGTACTGTGCACTGTATGAATGAGAAGTGGATGGTGTAGATCCTGTTCTATACACTGTATGCATGAGAAGTGGATGGTGTAGATCCTGTGCACTGTATGCACGAGAAGTGGATGGTGTAGATCCTGTGCACTGTATGCACGAGAAGTGGATGGTGTAGATCCTGTGCACTGTATGCACGAGAAGTGGATGGTGTAGATCCTGTGCACTGTATGCACGAGAAGTGGATGGTGTAGATCCAGGTCTTGGCGGGGGAGTGGTGGGGTGGGGACAGCCAGCCGCTGGAAACATCATCCCGATGACATTTTAATCCTTCAAAACATTCCTCGGGACTCGTTCCAGCGGCGTCCCCCTCTCCTGCTGGTGCCTGCTGCCCTTCAGCCCACACAGCGACACACAGCAACACAGCCCACACAGCCCACACGTCTTCACTTTCCTGCTGTCTGCACTGACTGACGTGTGTACGTACCGGGAAATGAGCTTTTCCTTCAGGGGCACGTGATTAGCAAAGTTCTCTAGATGACAGACTCCAATCCATCAAATTCTGACGGATGGAACTGGGGATAAAAATGAGGTATTGAACTGTCAGAAAAAAGGCTGCTTCACCTAGGACGAGATTCGTTCGTTTATTTATTTATAGTCTGTTCATCTAAGATGATGATATTATGACGAGATTTTTTTTAGCAGAGTACAAAACCACAAAATTAAAGAATTAAATCTGCTCATTAAGGCGTTGGTTAGAGATAGCACCCATGAATGTGTGTCCTGTCTTGGAAGCTTCTGTTGTTTCGTTCCTTCGTTTGTGTAGCACTGCTTGAGGACTAAACAAAAATCTGTTCTGAATATTCGCTCACCTGGACGCTTTTTCCAGCGTCAGTATTTTTGGTGCTTTGATTTGTCTTTGCTTTCAGCGACGCGCTACTCGCTTTGACTGAGTGATTTTGCTGATCAAAACAATCCGAAGGGGGTGTTTCAGGGCCAACACCAGTGAAGTTAAAACGGTACTTGGGGGAATTACCATGCACCATCCCGCCATATTCGGCGAAATGTGCACAGTTCATCTCTTAACTTGACTGCTCGAGGATCCTGCAAGACTGACTTCGTCAACGGCCAAGTTGATATCGCACGGACCTGAACTTTGCAACCGAAGGCGAAGTCATCAAACTGGCTTGAACCTTACTGCTGTAACTTGTGTGGGCTTGAACTACATCCTACCAAAAAGCTGTTTTCAACTTCCAGAAATGCTAGGCAATTGGGACCGTATATTGTTGTTTATTTTGCAGTTTCGAGTATGATGTACTTACTATTTCAGTTAGTTTGTGTTCTCTGGGTTTTAATTTGCTCACCCAGCTCCTGTCTGACGCTTTGATAAAAAAAAACAACAACAAAAAACACCAAGGAAACAAACGGCAACAAACACACACAAAAAAAAAGGTTCTAGGATTCCCATTCCAACGTGCTTTATTCTATTACTTAATAATTATTCTGTTGATTTTATCCTGTTTGTTACCCCAAGACTCATTAACTGTAGATTTTTGTTACTGTTTCTTCTTCTTCTGCGTTCGTGGGCTGCAACTCCCACGTTCACTCGTATGTAAACGAGCGGGCTTTTACGTGTATGACTGTTTTGACCCCGCCATGTAGGCAGCCATACTCCGCTTTCGGGGGTGATTTTATTTCAGTACCAGTCTATTTGTTCTGCGTGAAGGTTAGGTTTAATTTCAGACATACCGCTGATACGCCCTTGTCGCTCACTGTTTCTTTGTATAACAGCATCTCTCTCTCTCTGTCTCTGTCTCTCTCTATCTCTCTGTCTCTCTCTCTCTCTCTGTCTCTCTCTGGGGGAGAGCAACCTCTGTGCGATGACCCAATAAAGCGCTAGTCCAGATTTTATTGTAAGCGAAATGTTAAAAAATGCAAATAAGAATTATAGAATTCTTTGTTTCTTTATTCAATAAATTGTTTGACCGTGGAACATTTCCTTCTGCTTGGACAAAATCCATTATTATCCCCATACATAAAAAAGGCAACACGAATATTCCAGATAACTACAGAGGAATAGCTCTGACAATTGTAATCAGTAAAGTTTATACGCATATTGTGATAAAAGATTTACGAAGCGGGCAGAAACAGAAGAGAAAAACATCGAGCAACAGGCGGGTTTTAGAGCTGGTTATAGCACGGTAGACTACATATTTACACTGTATGCTTTGGTTCAAAATTATCTCTTACGAAATTCTGAATTATATGTAGCATTCATGGATTTTAGAAAAGCGTTTGACTCTGTGAATCGGAATATTTTGGGGGATATGCTGAGAAAAACTGGTGTACATGGTAAGGTTCATATGGCCATTAAGAGCATGTATGATTTTGTCCTTGACAAGGTGCACACATTTGCTATTAAACCTTTTCTTGGCGTTCCACTGCACTCCTCAAACACAGCATTATCTGGGAAACCGGCAGATATCCACTGGATGTTAAGACTTTCGTAAAATGTGCAAAATATTGGATTAAGCTGACAAGGCTATCGCCTTCCAGATAATGTAAGCAAGCGTATGAGATGATGCTAGTGCAAGAAGAGAGAGGTAAACAGAACTGGGTTTCTCAAATCAAATAAACTTTAACTGAACATGGATTTGGGCTTGTATGGATGTGTCAAGGAGTGGGGTACGAAAATGCGTTTATCTCAGAATTTAAAGATAGACTGATAGTTTCAGTTTCACTTTCTCAAGGAGGCGTCACTGCGTTCAGACAAATCCATACACGCTACACCACATCTGTTGAGCAGATGCCTGACCAGCAGCATAACCCAACGCGCTTAGTCAGGCCTTGAGTGCATGCTTACATATTTGTGTACCTATGAAAGTGGATTTCATTTTACGTAATTTCGCCAGAGGACAACACTCTCGTTGCCATGGGTTCTTTTTCAGAATAGCGTGTTATAAGCAAAATTGGCATGGAGAAATGAAAAGTAATGATAAGTATAGTTGGTTCTTTCCTTTCAAGACAACACTTCAGACAGAAAGATATATTTCAACAGTAACCAACAGGTGGCACAGAGTCAATCTTGCCAGATTTCGACTGAGAACAGTTTGAGACAGGTGGATTACCAACATCTTGTCCAATGTATGGCGAGGGTAATGAAGATGAGAAACATTTCATATTCAGTCGCAAAGGTTACGAGGAGGTTCGGGAAAGGTGCACACTCTTTAATACAGCTGCAGCAAAGAAAAAAGACTTAGTCAGTGTTTTAACATCAAATGACGAAAGTGTTATCCTCTCATTTGTAAAATACGTATCAGAGGCAGTGAATATTCGGGAAAAAATAATGATCAAAACGCCTGTTAATACAAACTGTGTGCAAACATTTAATAGTTTCCCAACTAATTATCTTGAAGGTTAAAATATAAGCACATAGAATTGATATCTGGATGGTCAGTCTGATGATGTTTTGTGTAACTTGGTACTTATTGTTTAGTTATAACATTTTCGTAATATTTTGTGCGTTAGTGTTTTCGCTTTGTTTTACTTTTTTCAAATGATTGGATGAAACGACACTGTAACTTCCCCTGTACCCCACTGTCACGTGGGCTGTTAAGCTAATGACAGTGAAGAGTCAAAGTGTTTCTCTGTCTCTCTCTCTGTCTCTCTCCCTGTTTCTCTCCCTGTCTTGTCTCACTCATTCACTAACTTCCCCTCTCTCTCCATCTCTCTCTTGTGTATGATTGTTAACCAGTGTTTATTTTCCTTCCTTTTCCTCAATGCGCATTCTTTATCATCTATATTCATCATATCATCATATTCATCATATATCATCAATATTCCTTGTGACCCCGGTACACTTGGTAATAAAGACATATTCTATTCTATTCTATATATATTATCTCCCAGGGCTGGGAAGAAGAAAAAACTACATTTCCTTATCTCACTAGGTCTACTCTGGTTAAATGAAATTTCGTGTCATTTCGTTTCGTTTTGTTTATCTCTGTCCGTCCGTCTGTATGTGTCTCTATGTCTGTCTCTGTCTCCCTGTCTCTGTCTTTGTCTGTCTGTCTGTGTCTGTCTGTCTGTCTGTCTGTCACTCTCTCTCTCTCTCTCTCTCTCTCTCTCTCTCTCTCGCTCAGCTCTTTATTTTTCTTTGTGTGTGTGTTTTGTTTTTTTTACAAATAAATAGATAAATACAATAAATAAATGAAAAAAATAGATAAAATAAATGAATAAATAAGCACGACAAAATACCAATGAACAGAAACAAAAACAATCGGTTGATTCGATTCCCAAACATAACTATATAAATTGTATCCATGAATTGTCATGTGTCATTTTTTGCAACATTGTGCGTGTTTCTATTGTCCCATTTGTTAGGGGTTTTTTGTGGGGTTTTTTGTTGTTGTTTTTTTGTTTGTTTGTTGTTGTTTTTTGTTTTGTTTTGTTTTTATTCTAATGTGTGCCGGTTTGTTTTGTCAAAGCCAACTCAGGCTACAGCAAGTAGAAGCGTACCAAAACAGCACCACGATTTATTGAACGACTGATTAAAAAAAATTGCGACCGTTTATTTGTTTTTAGGTTTCTTTTACCGCTTATAAAAGGACTTCATATGTTTAACACTGTGCACTGTGTAAAATAAACAAAGGTAGCTTACAAGAATGACCTGAATACACTGGATGATATTTTATTTTTAAAACGCGCTATAATTCAAGCATAAACAAGCTCTAAGCGCTTTACAATCCAGTACCTAAAGTGAAACAAGAAAGCACATAAAAAGTAGTAGACACATGAAACTGAATCATTAATATAAAAACACAATGCATAAAACTCACAAAGTAACATACTCTCAAACTGTTACACTCCAACTCACACACACACACACACACACACACACACACACACACACACACACACACACACACACACATAAACACACACACATAATATATATATATATATATATATATATATGATTAAACGGCTGACATAACAGTGATTTTCACTTAAAATACATACATGTAAAATAGAGCATAATTGTAATTTGCATGTCATAGATTTTGTAAAAAAAATGTAAGATGAAGTTCTGGATAGAAAAGGTAAAAGGGGTAAAAATCGACAGTCATTCTCCCTTTCGATCCACACCACCACCATCCATCTACCCACCCTCATTCTCTCTACTCACCCATCACACACACTCACATTGCCCTGAGCCTGGGACAACAGCACTATTTGAGTTATGACAAGTACTTTATAAAGAGATAAGTTTTAAGGGTGTTTTTTTAAGGTTGATAGATGAGTTGTTTGTCTGAGAGCAATAGGCAGAGAATTCCAAGTTGATGGGCCAGAGACGGAAAATGGCCTTTTTCCACAGAATAACGTACATAATCAGACTGAGATAAAGAAAAACGAAAATACCACAACTGAAAAAAGTGAACAACCTATAAAATAAATAAAATTAAATAAATAATTGATTAAGTAAATGATAACAAAGCAGAGATACCTTGTCCGAACAGCTATGCTGTGCTGATTCCCAGGCATAATATCTTTCTGCTCCTGTGTTGACAGGGCTGGCAACTGTTTACTTTTCAGGCTGTCATTATAGCATGGTCATTACATATCTCAACATACTCAGTTCCAAGTGGATTGGCAGCTAATCTGATGCACCTTGTGATTTTTGTTTTCTCCCGTTTTCAGTTTCAGTGGCTATCAGCAGTTGGCAGTATACCCAGAAAAGTTCCAGTGACTCAGAGCTAACAGACTGAAGGTGTCAAAAGTAGAGTTTCTACAGTTTAGCATCAAGTATATTTATTTGGATTTAAGCCATTAGCTTTGTTCCCTGAACGTGGATGAAGGCGAAGAGAAACAGGATTCAAACAAAGAAGTGAAAATCATGGTGGTTTGGTTCCAGAGAAGAGATCGAACTGGTAAACAAACAATTATGTGTTTTTACAGGAGGATGAATGTGAGCAAAAGACGCCGATGAGAGACTGTTGGTTTGGTATGAAGTACTGCTCACTTTATACTGGCAGAATATCCCGTTGAAAAGAGGCCAAAGAGTCGTAACTGTGTTCAAATCTCATCCACACTAATTAAAGCAAAAAAAGCGCTCCACCCTCTTGTTGTGTGCATTGGTGTTTCCTGAAGCAGGTAATCGTCAATGTGTGCGCACGTGTGTGTGTGTGTGTGTGTGTGTGTGTGTGTGTGTGTGTGTGTGTGTGTGTGTGTGTTGTGTGTGCGATGCCGATTAATATGTATAAAATGTTTCGTTATAAGCTTGTTACACACACACAACACACACACACACACACACACACACACACACACACACACACACATAAAATGTTTGGTTATAAGCTTGTTATACACACACACACACACACACACACACACACACACACACACACACACACACACACACACACACACACACACACACACACACACACACACACACACACACACACACAATCGCGTGCGCGCGTCAGATATAACTTGATTAATTTATGTTGACCGACATTAATTTGAAAAATACACACACACACACACACACACACACACACACACACACACACACACACACACACACACACACACATGCGCACGCGGGCGCACGCAGGCACGCACGTACACGCAAATACACCGTGGCAGTTGAGGCGGCTGGTGAATTCTAAACAACAGGTCACCATCAATCTGTGTTTATGCGTGTGCGTGTGTGCACGTCTCATATCTGCGTGCGTTTGTATGTACGTGTGTGTGTGTGTGTGTGTGTGTGTGTGTGTGTGTGTGTCTGTCTGTCTGTCTGTCTGTCTGTCTGTGTGTCTGTGTGCGAATGTGTATGTGCGTGCGTGTGTGTGTGAATATATGTATGTGTCTGTGTGTGTATATTTCTGTATGCGTGTTTTTTGTGTGTGCGTCTGTCAAAGTGTGACTCTGTGTTTGTGTGTGTGTGTGTGTGTGTCTGTGTCTGTGTGTGTGTGTCTGTGTGCATGTGCGTGCGTGCGTGCGTGTGTGTGTGTGTGCGTATGCGCGCGCCCGCGCCATCGCGCGTGTGTGTGTGCATCTGTGCTGACATAAAGCATACAGTTTTTTTGAGAAAAAAAAAGAATCAATATATTACTTTCAAAGTTCCTATCTAGATATAAATATAATTGTTAGAATATCGTATATAACAAAAGACTAAAGCCATAAAACATTTCACTACGAGGGAATCTGGGAAAGGTCAGATGCTGAAGCTATGTTTCTCTGTGTATCCTCTCTCTGTCTCTCTTTGTCTCTGTCTCTGTCTCTCTGTCTCTGTCTCTCTGTCTCTCTATCTTCTTTTCTTTGTCATTGTCTCACTCCTCACGCACACACTAACGCAAACCTTGGCTGTGGCACGCGTGACATCGATTTTAAATACAAGCCTACTGCAAGACTTCGTCTTTTTGTGTCAAGCAACACGTCGGTCTGTGGTTAATACGACAGTTTCTCTTCGTGTGCTAATGGTGTAACGTCTATTGGTTAAGCATCTGTTAGCTAACATCCTAGTAGCTACACGACCTTTTCTACAAAGACGCAAATGCTAATCCGTGAATTCAGTGACACATTCAAGAACATTTAGAAAATAAAACAGACTGCGCGGGTATATGTTTATTTGCACATGAAACAACTTTACAAGAGATACCTGCAAGAATGTAAGAATGTGAGTGTATTACGGAATTTCTATTGCCAAAAGAGTTAATGCGAATAGTTTTTTAATGCGTAAGAAAGCTCTCGGGCATAATCATAATCTACTGAAAATAGCATAGAAATGTGACAAAGATATGTATCTTTGAGAAATACTGAACAAAAATCCCCAAAACCTATTGTATTGGGTTGTATGTAGGTATCTACATCCATCTACCTCTCTCTCTCTCTCTCTCTCTCTCTCTCTCTCTCTATATATATATATATATATATATATATATATACATATAATGTATATATATATATGAATAAGTGTTATATATATATGTGTGTGTGTGTGTGTGTGTGTGTGTGTGTGTGTCCCTGTATTTTCTTTACATTACCAAAGAAAAAGCCACACCTAGAGGTGAAAACTAGACTGACGTCTAAAATGTTTTGTGATGATATTGGTTGGTTTGGTCAACGTGGGCGAAGTAAATGGTGATTGTGCATGTCGGTGCCTGTCAACGGCATGATTTTTCGGTTTCCCCTGTGTGCCACGGATTGTGTTGATTGTCCTTGTTGTTGTTGTTGTTGTTTTCCACCAAACCGATCTGTTCAGTGTTATATCCGGTGAAACTAACCCAAGCTATCTTCTACTATTTTCATGCCTGCTGCAAGACACTGCAAATCAAGATTCAAACAACGGCCTAGATCACTGTTGTTGGTTGGTGAGCTCGCATAAGATACCAAAATAAAGATCTTGAAATCATGGGTCTCAGCGCGAGTCGAGCTAAACCAGCGTTTAGTCTCCTGCAAGGTCCACGTGAATGATAAAGACGGCTGATTCTGATCGAGTCGCTGACCTTAGACTGCTGTCTGCTGTTGAATGACTGGACGGTCTGCAAGGTACGGATCACCCACAAAGCCCAGTTTATCCCGCATTCCAGCCTCCAGATGGGGTCATTTACGATCAGTTGGGTAATGAAAATTCTGAACTGAATGATTTGAATACGTTACATTTTAACAAGCTGTTTACTAACACAGTGTTGTTTTTTCTCAACAATGAAAGCAATGCAATTTCTTTTCCTTATTTTCTTTTTTTTTTATATCACACCCACCCACATGGTTAATTTGTTTTGACATTTTCATTCTTGTGGCTCTTTCGTTTCATTGTGCTTTTTTTCTTTGTCAACATGTTTCCATTAGTAAGTATACATTTTTCCTATTACTGTATGTTTTATTTCAAAAGCTTGAGATTGCTTTCATCGAAATTTCCTTAAAATTATATATAAAGTGCCTGTCTAATAGCGCGAATATTTCCTATTTATTGGGGATTTGCTGGATCAAATTGTCGTTTACGTAATCGCATATCCTGATGTATTCTTGATTAATTTTTGAACGATATTCTTAATTTCTGTAGGCTACTTTACTTTAACTTTGTCAACTATGAATATCAAACTTCATAGGAATGCTACATTTATTTCCACCAACGTTTTCAACATAACGGAAATATACGCATGTACGTGTTGTACACATAGATATACTGTACCTGCCGCGCTAAACGGAGTACAGTGTTCCACCATTGACAAATTTGCATATGAAGGGATGTGCTCATGAACCGTTCTGCGACAATGGCAGAGCTCTTCATCTGCAACTTCTGCAATGTACGAAGCTGAGGAACAGTTGACTAACACAACTGGATGAAAAGAAATGCAGTTACCAAGATATGAAACGGAATTATCTAAAGACAAAACACAGTTAACGGACAAAGTTTTATATTCACCGATCACGTTGTGTTCGTCGTGTCGATGTCCAGTATATTTTCTGGACCGTTTGACTTTTTTTTTTTTTTTTTTTACTTTGGAGTTATCTTGGACTGCCTTCCTTACATATTCTAAAACAGTCTATAATTCTCATAAATGGATTTTACTTTTGTTCGTGTCTTCTGAAGTGGCTATATATAAGAGACTGTGAAAACAAGGACGAAAAATCCAAGCGAGGAGTAAAACAAAAACAACAAACAGAAAAGTTCAAAGAGTATTCATGCACCAATTTCAAAGCAAAAATAGGAAGGATGTTTGCCTTAGCAAGGACTACGATCTCAAGTAATCCGAAGAAATTCAGCAGCACCACAATGATGAAGTCGAAGCTAAAGAGCGAAGGCGGATGGTAAACATTGTTCTTGATGATGAAGATAATGATGCTTATGTAGCATGTCTTCGGTCGGAGACCAAGCTCTGAGCGCTTTACAAACACGGAGTCATTTGCACAACAGGATGTCAGCCTGTGTGAAGCCACGTAGGCACCCACTGAACGCTGACATGGATTGCAGGACCTTTCACGTGCGTATTTCATCTTCAGCCACATTCTTCATCGTCATCATCAGTCACAATCCTCAACCTCACCCATAGTCCACAACCTCAGCCACAGATCTCATCCACAACCTCAGCTATAGACCTCATCCTCCATGACAGACCTCATCCCCAGCCAAAGACCTCATCCTCAGCCAAAGACATCCTCATCTTCAGCGACAGACCTCATCCTCAGCCACACACCCTATACCCAGCCACAGAACTCATCCTCATCCTCAGCCAAAGACCTCACCCTCATCCACAGACCTCATCCTCATCCTCAGCCACACACCTCATCCTCAGCCACACACCTCATCCTCATCCTCAGCCACACACCTCATCCTCAGCCAAAGACCTCATCCTCATCCTCAGCCAAAGACCTCATCCTCAGCCACACACCTTATACCCAGTCACAGAAATCATCCTCATCCCCAGCCACAGAACTCATCCTCATCCACAGACCTCATCCTCATCCTCAGCCAAAGACCTCATCCTCAGCCACACACCTCATCCTCAGCCAAAGACCTCATCCTCAGCCACACACCTTATACCCAGTCACAGAAATCATCCTCATCCCCAGCCACAGAACTCATCCTCATCCTCAGCCAAAGACCTCATCCTCATCCACAGACCTCATCCTCATCCCCAGCCACACACCTCATCCTCATCCTCAGCCACACACCTCATCCTCATCCCCAGCCAAAGACCTCATCCTCAGCCACACACCTCATCCTCATCCTCAGCCACACACCTCATCCTCATCCTCAGCCACACACATCTCCAGCCACAGTCTTCATTTTCACTAGTCCACTTTCCACTAGTCCTAGGTCCTCCTAGGTCCTCCCCATAGTCCTCCTAGGTCCTCTCCCTAGTACTCCTAGATCCTCTCCATTGTCATAAATCCTCTCCCTAGTCCTCCTAGATCCTCTTCATTGTCCTAAATCCTCTCTTTAGTCCTCCTAGATCCTCTCCATTGTCCTAAATCCTCTCCCTAGTCCTCCTAGATCCTCTCCATTGTCCTAAATCCTCTCTTTAGTCCTCCTAGATCATCTCCATTGTCCTAAATCCTCTCCCTAGTCCTCCTAGATCCTCTCCATTGTCCTAAATCCTCTCTTTAGTCATCCTAAATCCTCTCCCTAGTCCTCCTAGATCCTCTCCATTGTCCTAAATCCTCTCCCTAGTCCTCCTAGATCCTCTCCATTGTCATAAATCCTCTCCCTAGTACTCCTAGATCATCTCCATTGTCCTAAATCCTCTCCTAGTCCTCCTAGATCCTCTCCATTGTCCTAAATCCTCTCTTTAGTCATCCTAAATCCTCTCCCTAGTCCTCCTAGATCCTCTCCATTGTCCTAAATCCTCTCCCTAGTCCTCCTAGATCCTCTTCATCGTCCTAAATCCTCTCCCTAGTCCTCCTAGATCCTCTCCATCGTCCTAAATCCTCTCCCTAGTCCTCCTAGATCCTCTCCATTGTCCTAAATCCTCTCTCTAGTCCTCCTAGATCCTCTCCATTGTCCTAAATCCTCTCCCTAGTCCTCCTAGATGCTCTCCGGTCTTCATGTTCACAACAGTCCGCCTTTACGCAGCAGAAAAGCAACGAAATAAAAACACGAACTAAGAGTAGGGTGGGGTGGAGAAAATGGAAAATATTCGACTTCAACATATGAAAATGGGGCTTTGATACACGCAGCGCGAGATACAGTCCTCCTAGCTTCTCAACACGAACCTCATAGATTCTTCTCATAGCCCCCCTTCTCTCAACAGTCCTCTCTACACAGTTCTCCTTTCTGGTTGTTTTCGATATCTATTGCGTCACTGTATTTTGATCACACTTCCAACTCTGATATCGCCACCACGATTTACTCAGTTTCAGTTTCTCAAAGAGGCGTCACTGCGTTCGGACAAATCCATATACGCTACACCACATCCGCTTGGCACATGTCTGACCAGCAGCGTATCCCAACGCGCTAAGTCACGTCTTGGGTACATGCATATACATTTGTGTACTATGAGAGATGATTTATTTCTGCAGAATTTTGCTAGAGGACAACACTCTCGTTGCCATGGGTTCTTCTTCAGTGCTCCAACTGGTGCTGCACATGGTACATTTGCTTATCGTCTCATCGGAATGACTAGACGATCCGGTTTACTCAGCTGTAAGAAAAACAAAACAAAGAATGAAATGAATTAATTGCTTTGTTTGCTTTTTCCCCAGCAGACCAGGGCATCATCTCAAACTGACCGAACGAATGCAATATGAACGATACTTCAAGTGTCGTTTTGGGACTAAACGTCAACGCAACACCCCCACAGCAGTCAGATGGCCTGTTCGCTGAGCAGGAAATGGCCATGATCATATGGGACGTGTGGGCTCCGTGCCTCCTCCTGTTGGGGACCTTCGGTAACATCACCACCATTGTCGTCATGCGACGGATCAAAGACCACAACTCTTCCCAGCACGTCTTGCTCATGACGCTGGCTGTGTCGGATTGCTGCCTGCTGTACACCGGGGTACTGCAAGGCTGGGTGCTGTTCTTCTTCCGTGTGGACCTGCGGGTTTTGCATGTTGTGGTGTGCAAGATATACCCGTGGTTGTTATACTCCACGAACACTCTGTGTGCCTGGCTGGTGACCAGTGTGACGGTGCAGAGAACGATGGCGGTGCTGTGGCCCCACAGGGTGAGAGTGGTGTGCACTGTGCGAAGAACGTGGATCGTTGTAGCTGTTCTTGTCCTGTCGGCCTTCACTCTGCAGGTCCACTTCGTGCCGGGGATGGAGATCACGAGAGACAACAGATGTAACGCCCAGCCAGGGCTGTACGAGTATTTCTACAGAGAGGTCGCCACCTGGATGGACATGACGGCGTCATCTTTCCTGCCCTGCGTCTGTCTGCTCGTGTGCGATGCCATTCTGTCTCTGACGTTGTTCAGGTCTACGTCTGGCTCCTCCGCAGTTGTCAATGCCATCTCCAATGCCAGCACCGCGCAGCACAGCAATGACAGCCGCAGGAAAACCGCTTCCCGGACAACGGTCCTGGTTCTGGCTTTGTCCTGCGCTTTCCTGGTGCTGACCATGCCAGCTTGTGTGTGTCTCGTTTGGGTCAACTACGGGTACGCTGAAATCATCCAAAGCCCCAGAGCCGTTGCCCAAGCAGAATTTTTGTTGACAGTGACCTACATGTTGTGGTATACCAACAGTGCTATCAATTTTCTTCTGTACTGTTTGACTGGAACGAAATTCAGAAAGGAATTTTTGACCTTGATTCACTGCAAGAGCACACGCTGGGGAGGGAAGAATGCAGAGTGAAGAAGAAGGAAGAAGAAGAAGGAAGAATGCAGAGTGAAGGAGAAGGAAGAAGAAGAAGGAAGAAGAACGCATGAAGACAATACACATGTGTCCAAAAGGGATCTGACTCGGACAGCATCACGATGAAGACCAAATCGGTTGTTCTGTGTTGATATTTTACGTTTTCGTTTGATCGTTTTAAAACAATCTTTTTGCAGTAATGTCTGTTTCAACACATCCCGTGTGATGTAGAAATAACGGAACTACCTAGCTACTTACTCACCTACCTTGCTATCCTCTCTTTTAGCTGTTTGAGTGGCAGCTGACTGATTGTCTACCTGTGTATTCTTCTCCACAAATTCTCAGTCACGAAGGATAACACACTTTAAGCTTGATAAAAGACTGACGGACTGATTAGCCAACTCTGTGTGTGTGTGTGTGTGTGTGTGTGTGTGTGTGTGTGTGTGTGTGTGTGTGTGTGTGTGTGTGTGTGTGTGTGTGTGAGCCAAGTATGTAAACAGCACCGATTTTCATCCACTCTAGTTTCCCGCAGACACAGATGATAGCATCAGCACGCCCGTGTCTCAGAACGTGAAGAGCAGCTTTTATTCAGAGGTCAGTAGGTATAGGACCCATTGTAATAAACGTGGAGGCTGATGAATGCCAGCACATATATCCCCACGGCAACTCCTACACCTGGCCTGGTTCCAGACACACTGCTCTTCTCTCCTCTGGCTCCTATCAGCGAGGACCATGAGAAGAGCTCTGGCAACCAGGCAGCGGTTTCCATGCAGTATGTATCCAGGTTTGTTCCGTGACAGCTGATCCGTTTTTGCACCAGACAGCGTCGATTCGCCGTTTTCTGTCGAGTCCTTTTTTCATATTCACAGAGTAGGCGTGTGAATACCACGGCTATGTGAACTTTCCAGGCTTGGTTGATAGCTGGATGTTGAGTCGGTTGACTCTCTGGGTGCACAAACGGCTCGGGTGACTTTGTTGATGCCAGTCCACATAGGTACACTTTTCACTTGCGAGCCATCAGATGAAACGACACTGCCAAAGTCCACCATTCAGCTGAGTCTTCTTGTTTGCTGCGAAGGACAGCAACAGAAGCAGTGGCTGTCTGGTGTGAAGCTTCAGTCTTTCTCAGGCTGATGGTCCGTCCAACCAAATATAGACAATGACGCTGGACAAGGTATGTATGCGGCACTGTCACGTATAACAGGGTTTCAACAGTCTGCTGTTCAAACTGTTCAAAAACCTCCATGGACATTCTGTAACCCTTTTGTTCACCTCAAAGTGGCTTCTAAACAAAGTGACATTACTGCTCTACCAGGCTTTTGATCTTGAACATTGTCAAGCTTATTCTGCTTCCGCCAAAGTCTGTACAGACAGTCCTCCAGCGAGAGTTTGGTGTGGGCGCCACCCATTTCAACTTTAAAACGTCATGATCTTCTCTGATTCGCTCTCTGTTTTTCTTTCTGATCATTGCTGGCTGACGCATTGAGCACCGTACGCTGACTGAGTTCCGTGAACTTTTTTTCGACACCGGGAAAAAATGATAATGAAAAACAAACAGTTGAAGATTTCGTTCTGGGTTGAATTCCTGGT
>NC_134882.1:1524478-1526978 GCF_041734735.1 Babylonia areolata | reverse complement strand
TATCTCTCCATCTGTGACTGTCTGTCTGTCTGTCTGTCAGTCTCTCTCTTTCTCTCTCTTCCTGTAACCCCCTCTCTGTCTTTTTCTCTCCCATTCTTTCTCCATGTCTCCCTCCTTCTCTATCTCT
The DNA here is from genome assembly GCF_041734735.1 of Babylonia areolata. NCBI lineage: Eukaryota > Metazoa > Mollusca > Gastropoda > Neogastropoda > Buccinidae > Babylonia > Babylonia areolata. Next base: position 1,526,851 of record NC_134882.1, on the reverse strand, counting down.
CTATGTCTCTGTCTCTGTCTCTCTCTCTCCCATTCTTTCTCAATGTCTCCCTCCTTCTCTATCTCTCTATGTCTCTGTCTCTCTCTCTCCCATTCTTTCTCCATGTCTCCCTCCTTCTCTATCTCTCTATGTCTCTGTCTCTGTCTCTCTCTCCCATTCTTTCTCAATGTCTCCCTCCTTCTCTATGTCTCTATGTCTCTGTCTCTCTCTCTCCCATTCTTTCTCCACGTCTCCCTCCTTCTCTATCTCTCTATGTCTCTGTCTCCGTCTCTCTCTCTCCCATTCTTTCTCCATGTCTCCCTCCTTCTCTATCTCTCTATGTCTCTGTCTCTCTCTCCCATTCTTTCTCCATGTCTCCCTCCTTCTCTATCTCTCCATGTCTCCGTCTCTCTCTCTCCCATTCTTTCTCCATGTCTCCCTCCTTCTCTATCTCTCTATGTCTCTGTCTCTCTCTCTCTCCCATTCTTTCTCCATGTCTCCCTCCTTCTCTATCTCTCTATCTCTCTGTCTCTGTCTCTCTCTCTCCCATTCTTTCTCCATGTCTCCCTCCTTCTCTATCTCTCTATGTCTCTGTCTCTGTCTCTCTCTCCCATTCTTTCTCCATGTCTCCCTCCTTCTCTATCTCTCTATGTCTCTGTCTCTCTCTCTCTCCCATTCTTTCTCCATGTCTCCCTCCTTCTCTATCTCTCTATGTCTCTGTCTCTCTCTCTCTCCCATTCTTTCTCCATGTCTCCCTCCTTCTCTATCTCTCTATGTCTCTGTCTCTCTCTCTCTCCCATTCTTTCTCCATGTCTCCCTCCTTCTCTATCTCTCTATGTCTCTGTCTCTCTCTCTCCCATTCTTTCTCCATGTCTCCCTCCTTCTCTATCTCTCTATGTCTCTGTCTCTCTCTCCCATTCTTTCTCCATGTCTCCCTCCTTCTCTATCTCTCTATGTCTCTGTCTCTCTCTCTCCCATTCTTTCTCCATGTCTCCCTCCTTCTCTATCTCTCTATGTCTCTGTCTCTCTCTCTCTCCCATTCTTTCTCCACGTCTCCCTCCTTCTCTATCTCTCTATGTCTCTGTCTCTCTCTCTCCCATTCTTTCTCCATGTCTCCCTCCTTCTCTATCTCTCTATGTCTCTGTCTCTGTCTCTCCCATTCTTTCTCCATGTCTCCCTCCTTCTCTATCTCTCTATGTCTCTGTCTCTGTCTCTCTCTCTCCCATTCTTTCTCCATGTCTCCCTCCTTCTCTATCTCTCTATGTCTCTGTCTCTCTCTCTCTCCCATTCTTTCTCAATGTCTCCCTCCTTCTCTATCTCTCTATGTCTCTATCTCTGTCTCTCTCTCTCCCATTCTTTCTCCATGTCTCCCTCCTTCTCTATCTCTCTATGTCTCTGTCTCTCTCTCTCCCATTCTTTCTCAATGTCTCCCTCCTTCTCTATCTCTCTATGTCTCTGTCTCTCTCTCTCTCCCATTCTTTCTCCATGTCTCCTTCCTTCTCTATCTCTCTATGTCTCCGTCTCTCTCTCTCTCTCCCATTCTTTCTCAATGTCTCCCTCCTTCTCTATCTCTCTATGTCTCCGTCTCTCTCTCTCTCCCATTCTTTCTCCATGTCTCCCTCCTTCTCTATCTCTCTATGTCTCTGTCTCTGTCTCTCTCTCTCCCATTCTTTCTCCATGTCTCCCTCCTTCTCTATCTCTCTATGTCTCTGTCTCTCTCTCTCCCATTCTTTCTCCATGTCTCCCTCCTTCTCTATCTCTCTATGTCTCTGTCTCTCTCTCTCCCATTCTTTCTCCATGTCTCCCTCCTTCTCTATCTCTCTATGTCTCTGTCTCTCTCTCCCATTCTGTATCTCTTCCACTCTCATTCTCTATCTTTCTCTTTCTCTGCCTGTTTTTCTGTATCTTTATCCCTTCTCTCTCGTCACAATTTCCCTGTCTGTTTCTCTCTCTTTGTCCCCCTTTCTCTCTGTGTGTCTCTGTCTCTGTCTGTCTGTCTGTCTCTCCCTCCCCCCCCCTCCCTCCCTCTGTGGCCCGTGTGTGTGCAGGGGAGGTAAAAGGCTGTAGGAGCGGATGTGGTTGTTCGGGGTGATGGGGGAGTGGGAGGGGGAGCTTGCGAAGGGGCGCATGTGGCTGGGATTTGTGGGTGTTTTCTTTGCTTCTTCTTCTTCTTCTTCTTCTTCTTCTTCTTCTTCTTCTTCTATTCTTTTCTTTATCTTTCCTTCGATTTTACCTTCTTCTTGTTCATCTTCTTCTTCCTCCTCATTTTGTTTTTCTACTTCTTCTTCTTTCCGTTCCTCCTCCTCGTCCTCTACCTCTGTCTCTGTCTTTATATGTCTGTTCTTGTTTTCATCATGCTTTTGTTGTTTATGTTCCTGTTCCTCTTCTTGTTCT
>NC_134882.1:1499478-1511978 GCF_041734735.1 Babylonia areolata | reverse complement strand
GGGTGAGAGAGGGGGGTGCAGAGAAAGAAGGAGCGAGAGAAATAGAGGGGGGAGACAGAGAGTAGGGGGAAGAGCGAAAAGGGAGGGAGACAGAGAAAAAGAAGAGAAACAGAGAGGGAGACAGAGAGAAAGAAGAGAAACACATAGAGAGAGGGAGACAGAGAGAAAGAGGGAGGGAGTGACAGATACAGTGCGTGAGAGAGAGGTGAGAGAGAGTTTACAGGGTCAGAAAGAGAGGGGGACAGATGAGAGACAGACACACAGACAGACAGACAGACAGACAGAACTGGAGACAGGGAGACAGAGACTGAATTCACAAGGGATAGGAGACAAGTTCAGACAGAGAGGAGGATAACGGCAGGGTTAGAGAGAGAGGGGGTGGGGGAGGTAACACAGAGAAAGAGAGGTAACAGATAGAAGAAGGACAGATGAAGCAAGGGTAAGAGAGAGAGAAAGGGGGAGAGAGAGTGAGGGAGTGAAAGAGAGATGGGGTAAGAGAAAGAGCGAAAGAGAGAGGGGGGGTGAGTTTGAGACATTGAGAGAGAGACATGTTGAGGAGATGGGTAATAGAGAGAAAGACAGAGAGACAGAAGGGGGTAATAGAGAGAAAGAAAGAGGGACGAAGAGAGAAGGAAGATAAGAAAGTAAGAAAGAGAACGAAAATTAATGAATGAATGAATTAATTAATTATCTTAAAACAAAAAGGGGGTGTGGACTAAGCGAAACAATGTTTACATCCGGCAATGGGAACAAAGAATACAAGTAAACAAATTGACAGAACAACAAGAAATGACGAACACGATCACAAACAGCGAAAGACAGCGGGGGATGGGGGGGGGAGGAGAGAGAGAGAGTCAGGCAGGCAGGCAAGCAGACAGACAGACACAGTTACAAACAGACGGACAAACAGGCAGGCAGGCAAGCAAACAAACAGGAAGACAGACTGACAAACAGTTGGGCAGACAGACAGACAGAGGGAGGCACACAAACCACACATGCACAGAGAGAGAGACAGACAGAGAGAGACAGAGACAGAGGTAGAGAGAGAGCAACAACATGAGGAATATTTGATAAAGCAATAAAGATGTTTTCACAGATCAAACAGGGCAGCAACATAAACCACGGAACATTTATGTTCCACACCAACCGGCCCATAAACTTTGAACGCATCATTTGCACAACCTGGCCCCTGCCTGTCCACAAAGTCTGAAAGGCCCGCTTTATGGGGGTGAATTGAGAGGTGGAGACAGACAGACAGACAGACAGACAGACAGAAGGGAGAAAGATAGAAGAGACAGACAGTCGGAGACTTGCAGACAGACAAACGGGCGGACAGAGAGAAAGAGGAAGCACTTGGACACTAACGATCATTAAGGACCGGGAGCACTCGAGGTTAGAAAGGTTAAAAGTCGAAGGTCTCACAGACATTTTTATGACCATCGGTTCAGCGAATGATGATACCCACTGTGTCTCGGGCTGGGCTCAGGAAGGCGGGGCCCAGTCCTCTCCTTCCGCCGTTTCTAAACCTTCCCCGATCAAGTGAGGTACCCGTTGATCCCCGGGTGGAATGAGGAAATCACAGTGAAGTGTCTTTCCCCAGGACACACACAGCGCCAGGTCCAGACCCTCTGAGGAACCCTGGCCACTTGACTCATTTTGCCACGGCGTATACATCAGGAGTGAAGGGGGAAAAGGAGACACTGGTATCAGTATCAGTAGCTCAAGGAGGCGTCACTGCGTTCGGTCAAATCCATATACGCTACACCACATCTGCCAAGCAGATGCCTGACCAGCAGCGTAACCCAACACACTTAGTCAGGCCTCGAGAAAATAAATAAATAAATAACTATTTTTTAAATTCAATTTTAACCCTTTAGAACAACAAACAGCTTATCGCCAAACAGGCACACAGCACTGATACAGTTTGAAAGAACAGCAACACAGTTCAAAATTAATCAAACTGACTTTTGTTCATAAAAGACAGCAACAAACAACAACAAAACTACAACAAAACTCATACTGAAAGAGAAAGCAATGGCAGAGACTGCAACACTTCCACAAAAAGCATGTCCTACTTCAAACGTCATTTTTATGTCCTACTTCAAACGTCATTTTTATGTCCTACTTCAAACGTCATTTTTATGTCCTACTTCAAACGTCATTTTTATGTCCTACTTCAAACGTCATTTTTATGTCCTACTTCAAACGTCATTCTTCACATATCATCATTCATCCTTGGAACACGTCCATTGACGAAAATGTTTAATTTCTTTTATTGGGTCATTGCACATCTTTGTGTGCATCTTACTTCATTTGATCTCTTTTTTTGGTTCAAACACTTACTGGACAGAAGAGACGTGAAAGACAGGGAACAGAATGCAGGAGACAGACAGACAGGCAGACAGACAGACAGACAGGCAGGGAGAGACAGAGAGAGGCAGAGAGGAATGAGAAAGACAGACAGACAGGGAGAGACAGAGAGAGGCAGAGAGGAATGAGAAAGACAGACAGGGACAGTCGGAGAGAGGCAGAGAGGAATGGGAAAGACAGACAGACAGACAGGGACAGTCGGAGAGAGGCAGAGAGGAATGGGAAAGACAGACAGACAGGCAGGGACAGTCGGAGAGAGGCAGAGAGGAATGAGAAAGACAGGCAGACAGACAGGGACAGACGGAGAGAGGCAGAGAGGAATGAGAAAGACAGACAGACAGGCAGGGAGAGACAGAGAGAGGCAGAGAGGAATGAGAAAGACAGACAGACAGGCAGGGAGAGACAGAGAGAGGCAGAGAGGAATGAGAAAGACAGACAGACAGGCAGGGAGAGACAGAGAGAGGCAGAGAGGAATGAGAAAGACAGACAGACAGGGAGAGACAGAGAGAGGCAGAGAGGAATGAGAAAGACAGACAGACAGGGAGAGACAGAGAGAGGCAGAGAGGAATGAGAAAGACAGACAGACAGGGAGAGACAGAGAGAGGCAGAGAGGAATGAGAAAGACAGACAGACAGGGAGAGACGGAGAGAGGCAGAGAGGAATGAGAAAGACAGACAGACAGGCAGGGACAGACAGAGAGAGGCAGAGAGGAATGAGAAAGACAGACAGACAGACAGGGAGAGACAGAGAGAGGCAGAGAGGAATGAGAAAGACAGACAGACAGGGAGAGACAGAGAGAGGCAGAGAGGAATGAGAAAGACAGACAGACAGGGAGAGAGAGAGAGAGGCAGAGAGGAATGAGAAAGACAGACAGACAGGGAGAGACAGAGAGAGGCAGAGAGGAATGAGAAAGACAGACAGACAGGGAGAGACAGAGAGAGGCAGAGAGGAATGAGAAAGACAGACAGACAGACAGGGAGAGACAGAGAGAGGCAGAGAGGAATGAGAAAGACAGACAGACAGACAGGGAGAGACAGAGAGAGGCAGAGAGGAATGAGAAAGACAGACAGACAGACAGGGAGAGACAGAGAGAGGCAGAGAGGAATTAGAAAGACAGACAGACAGACAGGGAGAGACGGAGAGAGGCAGAGAGGAATGAGAAAGACAGACAGACAGACAGGGAGAGACGGAGAGAGGCAGAGAGGAATGAGAAAGACAGACAGACAGACAGGGAGAGACGGAGAGAGGCAGAGAGGAATGAGAAAGACAGACAGACAGGGAGAGACGGAGAGAGGCAGAGAGGAATGAGAAAGACAGACAGACAGACAGGGAGAGACGGAGAGAGGCAGAGAGGAATGAGAAAGACAGACAGACAGGGAGAGACGGAGAGAGGCAGAGAGGAATGAGAAAGACAGACAGACAGACAGGGAGAGACGGAGAGAGGCAGAGAGGAATGAGAAAGACAGACAGACAGACAGGGAGAGACGGAGAGAGGCAGAGAGGAATGAGAAAGACAGACAGACAGGCAGTCGGGCAGGCAAAAAGAGGGACAGAGAAATAGAGGGGACAGAGAGATGGAAAGATAGTAAAGAGAGAGAGACAGCGACACAGAGAGAGAGACAGCGACAGAAAGAGAGAGGAGAGAGAGAGAGAGAGAGCGACAGAGAGAGAGAGACAGCGACAGAGAGAGAGAGAGAGAGAGAGAGAGAGAGAGAGAGCAAAAGAAAGGTTAGATGTAACACTGTTACAAACCCAAACGTACAGTTTGGCCAACAGCAAAGTGAGAGCTGTATGATCACTGGTTTCTCCACTGCAATGGGAAGCCATTTACAGCTCAGTCTGTTGTAAAGGACTGACTGAAATTAAGAGACAGTCTTGCACTGGCCCTTAGTGCTGCAGTGACTGAAATTAAGAGACAGTCTTGCACTAGCCCTTAGTGCTGCAGTGACTGAAATTAAGAGACAGTCTTGCACTAGCCCTTAGTGCTGCAGTGACTGAAATAATAGACAATCTTGCACTAGCCCTTACTGCTGCAGTGACTGAAATTAAGAGACAATCTTGCACTAGCCCTTAGTGCTGCAGTGACTGAAATAATAGACAATCTTGCACTAGCCCTTAGTGCTGCAGTGACTGAAATAATAGACAATCTTGCACTAGCCCTCAGTGCTGCAGTGACTGAAATAATAGACAATCTTGCACTAGCCCTTACTGCTGCAGTGACTGAAATTAAGAGACAGTCTTGCACTAGCCCTTAGTGCTGCAGTGACTGAAATAATAGACAATCTTGCACTAGCCCTTAGTGCTGCAGTGACTGAAATAATAGACAATCTTGCACTAGCCCTCAGTGCTGCAGTGACTGAAATAATAGACAATCTTGCACTAGCCCTTACTGCTGCAGTGACTGAAATTAAGAGACAGTCTTGTACAGCCCTTAGTGCTGCAGTGACTGAAATTAAGAGACAGTCTTGCACTGGCCCTCAGTGCTGCAGTGACTGAAATTAAGAGACAGTCTTGTACAGCCCTCAGTGCTGCAGTGACTGAAATTAAGAGACAGTCTTGCACTGGCCCTTACTGCTGCAGTGACTGAAATTAAGAGACAGTCTTGCACTGGCCCTTAGTGCTGCAGTGACTGGAATTAAGAGACAATCTTGCACTAGCCCTTACTGCTGCAGTGACTGAAATTAAGAGACAGTCTTGTACAGCCCTCAGTGCTGCAGTGACTGAAATTAAGAGACAATCTTGCACTGGCCCTCAGTGCTGCAGTGACTGAAATTAAGAGACAGTCTTGTACAGCCCTCAGTGCTGCAGTGACTGAAATTAAGAGACAGTCTTGCACTGGCCCTTAGTGCTGCAGTGACTGAAATTAAGAGACAGTCTTGCACAGCCCTCAGTGCTGCAGTGACTGAAATTAAGAGACAGTCTTGCACTAGCCCTTAGTGCTGCAGTGACTGAAATTAAGAGACAGTCTTGCACTGGCCCTTAGTGCTGCAGTGACTGAAATTAAGAGACAATCTTGCACTAGCCCTTAGTGCTGCAGCCTTGGGGGCTAGCTGGCCTTTGGGAACCATCCCAACGCCGACTGTCCTAAAACCCTCTTGACCGAGAGAGGGGATGTAAGTTGGACGGGACACTCTCCACTGCAATCAATTTCTAGCCCAGATAGTCCGGACAGCAGATGCCTCGTGTGCTGTTCTTGTGGTCATAGTCGGACACGACTATCATACATATATACATACATACATGCATACATACATATGTACATACATACACCCAGAAAGAAACAAAATCTATTCAGAGCTAGCACCATCCAAAGACCCACGATATTCACCTCAGCGCCAGTGCCTCACTCCCAACAGATCAAAGACTACACTGATGCAAAGCAATGCCAGGCAGCCATTCCAACCATGTTCAGTGTTAGTCAGCTACTTACTAAGAATTCTTTAATTAGGACACACACACACACACACACACACACACACACACACACACACACACACACCGCCATCCCTCCATCCCCCCACCCCACCCCCCGGACATGCATGGGATGATCATCATCGCCGCCACTTTCACCAGACACGGCCAGACAAAGATACTGAGGTTCTCAACAACGAAAATATCGAACAAATTATAAACTGAAACATCCCTTGTAAGCCCACGATTTCTCGCAATCCCAAGATTTCTCTCACTTTGGGACAAGTCGTGGGGTTGCGAGTTGTGGTCGTTCCCCTTCCACGTTTTCTCTCAATTGTGAGAATTCTTGGGGGTCGCCCCTTATTTTGATCCAAAATATTTCCGTTGTCATCGGAGTTGGTTTCTTGTCTTTTCCCAATGCAAATCTAAGAGAAAAAAACGAGAGAAAGAGAAAAAAAATAGAAAAGAAAAGAGAAAAAGGGGGCAACGACAACGACGATCATGATAATAACAGTGGCGTTACGAAGACATCAACGGAAATGACATTGAAACACAAATACTTACTGTATTTCACGTGGGATGGATCACTGCAATGCATCGACCTCAAATTCATGATCGGAATCAATAGCAAGCAACGAAATTCAGGTGATGTGTATAACTCAAACAGAAACATGATATGATATGATATGTGATGTGATATAATATGATATGATATAATACGACCTCAAATTCAACATCGGAATCAGTAGCAAACAACGAAATTCAGGCGATGTGTAGAACTCAAACAGAAATATAATATAATATAATATAATATAATATAACATGACATGACTTGAACCGAATCTTTCTTGGATGTTGGGAATAAAATCAAAATGATTCAACGTTATACATAAATGTGACAGCAAAAAATGTGTTTCACTATGCTTTTCCCTCACGTTGGGCGCGTGAAAACTGGACCAAAGTTTTGATCTTTGTTGTAATGCAACCTTTTCTGTCACCTTTATTTAGAATGTTCTTCATTTCATGCTTGCTCATTTGTTCATCTGTTTGTGCACGCACACACACTCACTCACTCACTCACTCACTGACATACACATACATTCACACTTTTCTTTAAACCAGTACTGTGCCATCACCTTCACCGTCTTTTGTTGATGTCCTTACTAACGCCACTGTCATTATCATGGTCGTCGTTATCGTTTCCCCCATTTCTCGTTTCTTTTTCTCTCAATTTTTTTCTCTTAGATTTGCATTGGGAAAAGACAAAAAAAACAACTCCGATGATAAAAGAAATATTTTTGATAAAAACAAGGGGCACTTCCCACGATTTCTCGCAATTGATAGAAAACGTGGGAGGGGGACGACCACGATTTCTCGCGATCCCACGATTTTACCAAAGTGACAGACATCAAGGATGCTCTCCCTACGATGTCTCTCACGACTGCAAGGAATCGTGTGCCTCCACCCCTTCATAGATCAGTTTGTACAGTGAGAACGTTCAGACCTTGCAGTTGACTTTCATTACTTTTTGGACTGTCCAATGTTTGAAGAAGCAAGAAAAAATGGTATTTTCCAACATTTTAGTCTGTGTGTGTGTGTGTGTGTGTGAGAGAGAGAGAGAGAGAGAGAGAGAGAGAGAGAGAGAGAGAGAGAGAGAGAGCCAAAGCGTGCCCGCGCGAATGTGCGCACGTGCGTCTGATTTTCCCTGTGATGTCAGCTGGCCTCCCCCCCCTTTTTTTCCTTTTTTTTCTTTTTCTTTTTTATTATTTTTTTAGTTGCGCTCAAAAGGCCAGCTGTATGTCAAAGTACAAACACACCCTTCGCCGTGCAGACGGTGAAAACAGTGCACTGCCCAACGTCCAGCCCATCAGCATGACATTTCACACAGACTGAGTCACTGCTTAATAATACATGGCGACAGACAGAAAACACAGACAGTGGGAGACATGGAGAATGAGAGAGAGAGAGAAGGGGGGAGAGAGAGAGAGGGAGAGAGTGGGGGGAGAAAGAGTGGGGGTGTTGGGAATGAACAAGGGCAGCAGAGAGTGGGGAGAGAAGTGTGTAGGGTAGATGGTGTGCGGACAGGGAGACAGGGGGAGAAGAAGGAGAGAGGAGAGAGAGAGAGAGGCAGAGAGAGACAGACAGACAGACAGACAGAGATACAGAGAGAGAGAGAGAAAGAGAGAGAGAGACAGAAAAAGAACAGGAGGGAGAGAGGAAGGCAGAGAGAGACGGAGAGAGAGAGAGAGAAAGGGAGAGAGAGGGGCGGAGAAGGGGACGAGAGGGAGAGAGACAGAAAGAAACAGAGGGAGAGAGAGCGGGAGAGAGAAATGGAAAGAGAAAGATAGAGAGTGAGAGAGAGAGAGAGAGAGAGAGAGAGGTGACAGATATGTGGGAGAATATCGGGGAAGAAAAAAACAACAGCATCATCAACAACAACAACAGGCAAAGTGACTAGAGACACAAAGAAACAGAATGCTTTAGACTACCTTCAGTGTGAAGTGATGTCCATCAACACTGAGATGAAACAGGGAGGGGGGGGCAGGGGGGGGGGGGGGGGGGGAAGAAAGAAAGCAAAGCAATACAAAACAAAACAAAATGCAAACTTTTCAACAACTTTCTCTCTCACAAAGTTTCGATATAACCGACATGAAAAGACTGACTACGAAATTAAATTCAAAAGAAAAGGGAAGGGTAACAATGAAACAACAATAACAACAACAACCATAACAACAGAAACAACAACGATAACAACAACAATGACAGAAATAACAACACGTTTCAGGTTTATGTTGAAGATTCATTTCTTAAAGCATTTTTCTGTCCTGGTTACTCCTTCTTCTTCTTTTTCATGTGTACATACCTATCATGAAGCCAGTATCAGTTATATAATTAGGATTATTTGATAGAGCATTTGATTAGTACTGGAGAAATTGAATTTCATTATTTACTTAAATACCCTTATATATGAATATATATACTAAAATAAACATATATACCCATTACTCCCTTTTCTTGTGTTTTAATTTTACTTGCTTAGTTTATTTCTTTCTATTCAATTGTTATATTTATTTCAGTTTTATAGGAAATTTGGCATTTAGGATTTATATAAATATTTTTTTTCTGTACTGTGGAAACCTGTGCTGTGTTGAGCATTTGTTTACGGATTTGTTTTATGAATAAAGGAACTGTCTTGTAGGTATACCGTGGGTGCCATGCCTTTTTTCTTATTCTAAAACATGTCAATAGTTTCTCCTTTAGAAGCACTAAAGTCATTCTGCATCCTGTGTGAAGCACTAAAGTCTTTCTGCATCCTGTGTGAAGCACTAAAGTCTTTCTGCATCCTGTGTGAAGCACTAAAGTCTTTCTGCATCCTGTGTGAAGCACTAAAGTCTTTCTGCATCCTGTGTGAAGCACTAAAGTCTTTCTTTCTGTATCCTGTGTGAAGCACTAAATTCTTTCTGCATCCTGTGTGAAGCACTAAAGTCTTTCTGCATCCTGTGTGAAGCACTAAAGTCTTTCTGCATCCTGTGTGAAGCACTAAAGTCTTTCTGTATCCTGTGTGAAGCACTAAAGTCTTTCTGTATCCTGTGTGACATCCTGTGTGAAGCACTAAAGTCTTTCTGCATCCTGTGTGAAGCACTAAAGTCTTTCTGTATCCTGTGTGAAGCACTACAGTCTTTCTGCATCATGTGTGAAGCAGTGAAGCACTAAAGTCTTTCTGTATCCTGTGTGAAGCACTAAAGTCTTTCTGCATCATGTGTGAAGCAGTGAAGCACTAAAGTCTTTCTGTATCCTGTGTGAAGCACTAAAGTCTTTCTGCATCATGTGTGAAGCAGTGAAGCACTAAAGTCTTTCTGTATCCTGTGTGAAGCACTAAAGTCTTTCTGTATCATGTGTGAAGCACATAAGTCTTTCTGCATCCTGTGTGAAGCACTAAATTCTTTCTGCATCCTGTGTGAAGCACTAAATTATTTCTGCATCCTGTGTGAAGCACTAAAGTCTTTCTGCATCCTGTGTGAAGCACATAAGTCTTTCTGTATCCTGTGTGAAGCACTAAATTCTTTCTGCATCCTGTGTGAAGCAGTGAAGCACTAAAGTCTTTCTGCATCCTGTGTGAAGCAGTGAAGCACTAAAGTCTTTCTGCATCCTGTGTGAAGCACATAAGTCTTTCTGCATCCTGTGTGAAGCACATAAGTCTTTCTGCATCCTGTGTGAAGCACTAAAGTATTTCTGTATCCTGTGTGAAGCACATAAGTCTTTCTGCATCCTGTGTGAAGCACTAAAGTCTTTCTGCATCCTGTGTGAAGCACATAAGTCTTTCTGCATCCTGTGTGAAGCACATAAGTCTTTCTGCATCATGTGTGAAGCAGTGAAGCACTAAAGTCTTTCTGTATCCTGTGTGAAGCACTAAAGTCTTTCTGTATCCTGTGTGAAGCACTAAATTCTTTCTGCATCCTGTGTGAAGCACATAAGTCTTTCTGCATCCTGTGTGAAGCACTAAATTATTTCTGCATCCTGTGTGAAGCACTAAATTCTTTCTGCATCCTGTGTGAAGCACATAAGTCTTTCTGTATCCTGTGTGAAGCACTACAGTCTTTCTGCATCCTGTGTGAATCATTAAAGTCTTTCTTTCTGTATCCTGTGTGAAGCACTAAAGTCTTTCTGCATACTGTGTCGTGTTTCAGGTAAGTTGAGAGCGATACTGAGATGGAATCGACTGGCTGGGTAGTACGTCTCACTGACACAGATTCTGTACAGCATTGGTTGTTTCACAGTTCTGGTCTAATCTTGCTGCTTCTTTCTGTTCTCCTTTTACCTGGCAGTGGTAACTCTCCATGCTTACCTCATCTGCTGCTGTGGTCACTCTCCATGCTTACCTCATCTGCTGCTATGATAACTCTCCATGCTTACCTCATCTGCTGCAGTGGTCACTCTCCATGTTTACCTCATCTGCTGCAGTGGTCACTCTCCATGCTTACCTCATCTGCTGCAGTGGTAACTCTCCATGTTTACCTCATCTGCTGCAGTGGTCACTCTCCATGCTTACCTCATCTGCTGCAGTGGTCACTCTCCATGTTTACCTCATCTGCTGCAGTGGTCACTCTCCATGCTTACCTCATCTGCTGCAGTGGTAACTCCATGCTTACCTCATCTGCTGCAGTGGTAACTCTCCATGCTTACCTCATCTGCTGCTATGGTCACTCTCCATGCTTACCTCATCTGCTGCTGTGGTCACTCTCCATGTTTACCTCATCTGCTGCAGTGGTCACTCTCCATGCTTACCTCATCTGCTGCAGTGGTCACTCTCCATGTTTACCTCATCTGCTGCAGTGGTCACTCTCCATGTTTACCTCATCTGCTGCAGTGGTCACTCTCCATGTTTACCTCATCTGCTGCAGTGGTCACTCTCCATGCTTACCTCATCTGCTGCAGTGGTCACTCTCCATGTTTACCTCATCTGCTGCAGTGGTCACTCTCCATGCTTACCTCATCTGCTGCAGTGGTCACTCTCCATGTTTACCTCATCTGCTGCAGTGGTCACTCTCCATGCTTACCTCATCTGCTGCTATGGTCACTCTCCATGCTTACCTCATCTGCTGCTATGATAACTCTCCATGCTTACCTCATCTGCTGCTATGATAACTCTCCATGCTTACCTCATCTGCTGCTATCTGTTTGAAGTCCCGCCACACATACTGGTAATTGTAGAAGTTTACTTGAATTCTTGATTTTGACGTTTCAATGTTATCATATCAAGATAGATAAATAGAACAGCAGGAAATGGAGGACGTGGAGTTGGATGAAAGAGTGCAGATGGAATGACGGAGTAATAAGATATGATATGAATAGAAGTTCAATCCAAAGAAAATTACTGAACGGACTTTGTACAACGAATGTCGCAAAAGAAATAAATATGTCACACGTTGCATATATGAACTTCTAGTTTATAAAAAAAAAAAAAAAAGAACATATTCAACGCACGCGTGTACGTCCGTGTGCAATGGAATCACCTGTCTGTCCGGTTCAAATCTCGTGTCTGTCTGGCTTCCAAAGCAACTGCAATAAGGGAAGAAAAAAAATAACCACCTACAGTATCAGGTTGACTCGACGCGCTTAAAAGTCAAGAGTATCAGTTACTGAGTGAAATGAGAACCCAGTCAATAAGAGAGAGGGAGAGGAGGGGGAAGACAGATATAGACACAGAGACTGAGATAGATAGAGACTGAGAGAGATGGAGGGAGAGAGACAGAGACAGAGAGAGAGAGACTGAGAGAGATGGAGGAAGAGAGAGAGAGACAGAGAGAGTGGGAGCAAGTGTTGAAGAAGCAGGACGTGTTTTCAACAACTTGAGAAGGGCGGGGCTGGGGAGAGTGTCTGGGTAATGGCCCGTTCACCTCACTGATACACTGGCTGGCTGGCTGGCTGGAGGGAGGGATGGAGGGATGGAGGGATGGAGGGATGGAGGGATGGAGGGATGGAGGGATGGAGGGATGGAGGGAGGGAGGGATGGAGGGATGGAGGGATGGAGGGATGGAGGGATGGAGGGATGGAGGGATGGAGGGATGGAGGGATGGAGGGATGGAGGGATGGAGGGATGGAGGGATGGAACCTTTGCTGCCAGCCTCCGCTTCCAGACTGAAGATGGGGATTTGATAGGGTTCTGCCCGTCTGTCTGCCTCTGTCTCTGCTTCGTGTGTGTGTGTGTGTGTGTGTGT
>NC_134882.1:1474478-1491978 GCF_041734735.1 Babylonia areolata | reverse complement strand
TAACAAAGAAGAAGAAGAAGACAAAGACGTAGTAATAGCAGCAGCAGCAGCAGCAGCAGTAGCAGCAGTAGCAGTAGTAGCAGTAGCAGTAGCAGCAGAAGTAGTAGTAGTAGTAGTAGTAGTAGTAGTAGTAGTAGCAGTAGTAGCAGCAGTAGTAGTAGTAGCAGCAGCAGTAGTAGTAGCAGTAGTAGTAGCAGTACTACATAATAACGAGCATCAAATCCACCAACGCCAGAACCACCACCATCACCATCAACACGTCACTCCTGACCGCCCTCAGCATCACACTCTCCTAGAACAACACCACCCTACAACCCAGCTTCCTATTTTCTGCAGACAAGTTGTGAAAAAAAGAGGAAAAATAACCGAAGACAGCAGAGCTTTTACCCTCTCTGCCAGACCAGCCTCCAGCCATTCCGTCCTGATTACCTTGTACATCCGGTGCCCAGACGGCCGCCGTCCTCTGCTCCATGCAAACAAGGTACTAAGCGAGGGATTGTGTGACTGCTGAACACTACTGCCATCCCGTGTCCTGGTCACCATGTGCAAGCAGTGATTGAAGACGGCTCTCTCCCCCCTCAAGACGTCAGTCCTTCCTTCCACACCCTGGCTGCAAGAAGAGAAGGGGGGTTGGGGGGGTGGGGGGAGATAGAGGAGCTAAGTGGCTGGCCAGGCTGGTAATTGCCAGGAGATCTTTTGGTCGTTTTTCACCTGAGTGCTGCCTGATGAGAGAACTTCTGCCGCCAAAGGTCGACTGTCAGATTGAAGACGATGGAAAAGGTGTGGCTGTTCTGTCGACTAGAAATGACCCCTTCGAGGCTAGACGTTTTTTCCAGACATTACTACACAATGAGTTGTCGCTGTTGTCCTGTCGACTAGAAATGACCCCTTCGAGGCTAGACGTTTTTCCCAGACATTACTACACATTGAGTTGTCGCTGTTGTCCTGTCGACTAGAAATGACCCCTTCGAGGCTAGACGTTTTCCCCAGACATTACTACACACTGGGTTGTCGCTGTCCTGTCGACTAGAAATGACCCCTTCGAGGCTAGACGTTTTCCCCAGACATTACTACACATTGAGTTGTCGCTGTTGTCCTGTCGACTAGAAATGACCCCTTCGAGGCTAGACGTTTTTCCCAGACATTACTACACATTGGGTTGTCGCTGTCCTGTCGACTAGAAATGACCCTTCGAGGCTAGACGTTTTTACCAGACGACATTACTACACACTGGGTTGTCGCTGTCCTGTCGACTAGAAATGACCCCTTCGAGGCTAGACGTTTTTCCCAGACATTACTACACATTGAGTTGTCGCTGTTGTCCTGTCGACTAGAAATGACCCCTTCGAGGCTAGACGTTTTTACCAGACGACTTTACCACACACTGAGTTGTCGCACTTCAGTACTTGTTCTTGTGCGAAGCCCTGTTGCTGCTACTGGAAGATGACATATGGACTGAACAATGTCCTGGACAGTGAGTGTTACCATGATAACTTACAGCGAAGGTCAGAATAAGTTTACTCCTCAACAAATCTTTGTCTGACCAAGCTCTGTTAAATACGGCTCTAAAACCAGTCAATATAAACAAGAGTATGGTTTTTGTTCATCTTTTCCTGCCTTCTGTCCCTATGACGAAACAAATTTGGGGAAAACCATTTCTGAAGACATATTCACTCTGGGCAGAGGTCGTGGTTTCCAAACGCTCTTCGGCATCAAAACAGCCTTCCCGTATGTTTATCTCAGAACAGGCAAAGCATCTACCAAACCTGACACTAAAATACAGTTCTGAAACAGGCAACTGTTGTGAAAAGAACAATATTGTTTTATAAATGTTGGACTCTGTACAAACTTATTTACAGGTAATAGGCCACATTCAATAGGCACGACAATCAAACTGAAAATGATGATCTGAATTTACCAGGAACTTCAATATGCTGTCTGATGATGCAAACCCGACTTGGATCACATTCCTTTGGTTCTACTTTACGTCACAAAGGCTGAAGCTCATCCCATTTTTACAGTGCTCTGTCTTCTTTCTCAAGTGCACAATATCGACATCAGTGCTGCAGTAGTGTCTAACTTCTCACGGCTCTTTGACAGCCCTGTCCACTGGCACCACTTCTGACCCCTGAGGTCCTCTTTGATCTGACAAAAATCACAGGAAAGACATCAGCGCCGAGTTGGCTTACAGAGCTCTCCACTCTGATTCACGGTCCAAAGCGCAAGTCCGATGCAGCGTCCAGCGTACCAGCTGGCCTCAGACGAACGTACATACCTAACCTTTCAGCCAATGGGGGAACATGTCTGTTCTTTTGGTGGAAAAGTTCCACCCAGTCTCCTAGCAAACGAGCAGTTCACACTTTGGCCCAGTCTACCATTGATCTTGGAGCTGAACTCGACGATTCGTCTGATACCGACTGTCGTGTTTCAGTTTACTGTCAGTACACTCTGAAGACAGGGCCCGTTTCTATTATCTGCTAAATGCAGAATGCATGTTTCATGAACTTGTTACAGAATTAACTGGACGTGTGTGTGTGTGTGTGTGTGTGTGTGTGTGTGTGTGTGTGTGTGTGTGTGTGTGTGTGTGTGTGTGTGTGTGCAGGCGCGTTTGTGTGTGTATGTGTGTGCGCGTGCGTGTGCATGCCTGCGTATCTGTGCAGGCTTGTTTGCTTGCATCCTTGCATTCAAAATCTATTTTCTAATTTATTTTGTCATTTTTTCAAGGTGGGAAAAGAGGACAGTTTGAAAGTTTAAAAGGTGGAAATATCTATTATGCTTTTATTTCTTCATGTATTAGCAGACTGCTAAAACGAATTATTGTTTGTTAGATCACCGAATAAAGTTGATCAGTTCAGTAGTTGTTTTTTTTAAAGTATAATTTATTTGATCATAGGGTGTGTGTGTGTGTGTGTGTGTGTGTGTGTGTGTGTGTGTGTGTGTGTGTGTGTGTGTGTGTGTGTGTGTGTGTTTGCGCAGACAGACAGACAGACAGACAGAGAAAGAATGGTGAGGGGAGAGGCTGAGAGACTGAAAGTAAAGCGTGGTAGAACAACACTTTATTGAATGTACGTGTGTGTTTACTGCAGTTACCTATTTTGAACCAACTTTCTGAACGAGATTCCTGCCGCTTCAGAACGGGTCTGTTCAGTTTTTAGCACAACTGTCTCCGTGAAAAACAAAATCAATATTCTTTCAGACATTGAAACTACGTTTCATCCAAAGGTTTTAAAACAAAGTCAAACCAACAAAAAAAGAAAAAAAAAGCTTCCATATTCCGCCAGCGTACGATCACAAATGACATCAGCAGCAGTAACCTGTAACAAAATGTGAAGTGTGCTAAACACAGACTACTTATCCAGGGCAAAGATAGGTTAAAAAGGAATGCAACAGAAAACGGAAAAACATACGCAAAGATAGGTTAAAAAGGAATGCAACAGAAAACGGAAAAACATACGAAAGCGTGAAAGAAAGAAAGGAAGGAAGGAAGGAAGGAAGAAAGGAAGGAAGGAAGGAAGCCAAGAAAAGAGCACACAAGAAGAGAAGCAAGCATCCCTTGCCAGGCGAGTGTGTGTCGGCACATGTGCCTCCCGTCAGTCCCTGCTACAAGCTTCAAAGTATTCTGAGAGAGAGGACACAAATAGGCAGCATATGAAGCCTTTCACAATGATCCCACTTGGAAAGGGAAGGATTACTCAATGATCGAATCTTCAACCGTCTCAGAGCCACTGTCAAGCTGTGGTGTCAGATGACCTATTGCTTAATGATCAACTGCAGAATTATCCAGACAGAGAGATCACATGTGGTGGAAAAGCGAGTGGAAGTATTTCACAATAGCCAAACGATACGAAATCAACTTAATGTGCGGCTAAGGTACGGTTATCTAACTGTGAATTATCTCCTGAACATGATGCCAGCATGGCGCAGTCACCTAACAATGATCAGAACTAAAACGTCTCTCTGCTCCAGTTTCATTTATCAAGAAGGCGGCACTGTGTTCGGACAAATCCATAATTATACACCACAACACATCGGCTAGGCAGGTACCTGACAGCAGCATAACACAACACCACATCGGCTAGGCAGACACCTGACAGCAGCATAACACAACACCACATCGGCTAGGCAGGTACCTGACAGCAGCATAACACACCACATCGGCTAGGCAGGTACCTGACAGCAGCATAACACACCACATCGGCTAGGCACACACCTGACAGCAGCATAACACACCACATCGGCTAGGCAGGTACCTGACAGCAGCATAACACACCACATCGGCTAGGCAGGTACCTGACAGCAGCATAACACACCACATCGGCTAGGCAGACACCTGACAGCAGCATAACACACCACATCGGCTAGGCAGACACCTGACAGCAGCATAACACACCACATCGGCTAGGCAGGTACCTGACAGCAGCATAACACACCACATCGGCTAGGCAGGTACCTGACAGCAGCATAACACACCACATCGGCTAGGCACACACCTGACAGCAGCATAACACACCACATCGGCTAGGCAGGTACCTGACAACAGCATAACACAACACCACATCGGCTAGGCACACACCTGACAGCAGCATAACACAACACCACATCGGCTAGGCAGACACCTGACAGCAGCATAACACACCACATCGGCTAGGCAGACACCTGACAACAGCATAACACAACACATCGGCTAGGCAGACACCTGACAGCAGCATAACACAACACCACATCGGCTAGGCAGGTACCTGACAGCAGCATAACACACCACATCGGCTAGGCAGACACCTGACAGCAGCATAACACACCACATCGGCTAGGCAGGTACCTGACAGCAGCATAACACAACACCACATCGGCTAGGCAGGTACCTGACAGCAGCATAACACAACACCACATCGGCTAGGCAGACACCTGACAGCAGCATAACACACCACATCGGCTAGGCAGACACCTGACAGCAGCATAACACACCACATCGGCTAGGCAGACACCTGACAGCAGCATAACACAACACCACATCGGCTAGGCAGACACCTGACAGCAGCATAACACACCACATCGGCTAGGCAGACACCTGACAGCAGCATAACACAACACCACATCGGCTAGGCAGGTACCTGACAGCAGCATAACACAACACCACATCGGCTAGGCAGGTACCTGACAGCAGCATAACACACCACATCGGCTAGGCAGACACCTGACAGCAGCATAACACACCACATCGGCTAGGCACACACCTGACAACAGCATAACCCAACGCACTAGTCAGACCATGAGTGCATGCACACAGATTAATGTTTGTGTTCCTTTCAGAGTGGGTTTCTTCCACACAATTTGCCAGAGGACAACACTTAAGTTGCCCTGGGTTCTTTGTCAATGCACAAAGTGCGTGCTGCATACAGGTAATCGGTGTGTCGTCCTGCACGTTCAGTTTGACTTTCTGGTCAAATGTGGCAGAAAGGGCGAGACGGGGATTCAAACCCAGACCCTCAATGTACCGGCAGACAGTCGTCATAAATACTGTGCCAGCTTCCTCCTCTGCACCATCCACTACAGAATTTGAAGGGATGGAAAGTGAGGGAGAAGCAAGTGTTAGTAGTTGACTATAACCTAGCAGAATATGAACTGAACTTTGATTCCCTCAACGGATCATCTTATAGGAAGGGGAAAGACGTGCGTCGGAACATGTCGACCTTACGATTGGAACTCTCACAGCAATACAGAAATGATTGTGCTGAGTATAGATTGGAGCTCTCACAGCAGTACAGAAATGATTGTGTAGAGTATGGATTGGAACTCTCACAGCAGTACAGAAATGATTGTGAACAGTATAGATTGGAGCTCTCACAGCAGTACAGAAATGATTGTGTAGAGTATGGATTGGAACTCTCACAGCAGTACAGAAATGATTGTGAACAGTATAGATTGGAGCTCTCACAGCAACACCGAAATGATTGTGAACAGTATGGATTGGAGCTCTCACAGCAATACAGAAATGATTGTGAACAGTATGGATTGGAGCTCTCACAGCTATACAGAAATGATTGTAAACAGTATGGATTGGAGCTCTCACAGCAGTACAGAAATGATTGTGTAGAGTATGGATTGGAACTCTCACAACAGTATAGAAATGATTGTGTAGAGTATGGATTGGAGCTCGCACAGCAGTACAGAAATAATTGTGAACAGTATGGATTGGAGCTCTCACAGCAGTACAGAAATGATTGTGTAGAGTATGGATTGGAGCTCTCACAGCAATACCGAAATGATTGTGAACAGTATAGATTGGAGCTCTCACAGCAGTACAGAAATGATTGTGTAGAGTATGGATTGGAACTCTCACAGCAGTACAGAAATGATTGTGTAGAGTATGGATTGGAGCTCTCACAGCAGTACAGAAATGATTGTGTAGAGTATGAATTGGAGCTCTCACAGCAATACAGAAATGATTGTGTAGAGTATAGATTGGAGCTCTCACAGCAGTACAGAAATGATTGTGTAGAGTATGGATTGGAACTCTCACAGCAATACAGAAATGATTGTGAACAGTATGGATTGGAGCTCTCACAGCAGTAAAGAAATGATTGTGTAGAGTATGGATTGGAGCTCTCACAGCAATACAGAAATGATTGTGTAGAGTATAGATTGGAGCTCTCACAGCAATACAGAAATGATTGTGTAGAGTATGGATTGGAACTCTCACAGCAGTACAGAAATGATTGTGAACAGTATGGATTGGAGCTCTCACAGCAGTACAGAAGTGATTGTGTAGAGTATGGATTGAAGCTCTCACAGCAGTACAGAAATGATTGTGAACAGTATGGATTGAAGCTCTCACAGCAGTACAGAAATGATTGTGAACAGTAGCCTATGGATTGGAGCTCTCACAGCAATACAGAAATGATTGTGTAGAGTATGGATTGGAGCTCTCACAGCAGTACAGACCATGACTGTGAAGAGACAAGTGTGTTTATTGAACTCTGAACTCTCTCCGAAATGTGACGGGAAAAGATATGACATCATGGCGCAATCACCTGATAATGATATTGTGACGTAAAACCTCTCTGTGCAGAGCGCGATGTGGACGTTAAAGAAATGAAACGAATGAACGACAGGATAATTATCCACCATCAAAGACACGGGCCGTGCACTGACCAAGAGGTCCAGTCCTGGCACGTTGTGGTCAGTACCGTGTCCATGTGGTGACCGGCTGACCACCAGCGGTGGGTGATCAGGCACTGAGCGAGGAATGGTGTGACTCCTGAAGCAGCAGTGTCAGGCCAGTCACTGCAGACAAGCAGTAATTGAGGACGGCTCTCCGCACCGCATCAGTCTTCTCTGGAACAGCAGAGCTTAAGCCAGGGAGCGACCTGCGTGGCGGAGTGGTTCTGGTAATGGTTTGGACTCCTCCCCCCCCCTTCTCCCCCCCCCCCTTATGTATCACCCACGTGGCGACTGATGAGGGGCTTTTGTCCACCCTGATGGTCACCCCAGTGATGGCACTTGCAGTACAAGTGTCGTTCCCTTCGTTCCGATGACTAGAAATCGCCACATGAGACCAGGCATTTCCGTGAAGTAAGTTATAACCTTTTGTCGATCGTCTTCCAAAAGCAACACTTACCTACAGAACACGTCGCGAACAGATGACAATGAACAAACCGAATCACCAGCGCTGAATAATTAATGTCTGGCAGAAGCTTTCTCGTCTTCAAATATCAATTTAGTCACGCCAGTACAAAACTGTTCTCAGTAGTCAGACGACTAAACCCACTTTGCCGGATGAATTCAACAGCATTCTCAGTTTTGATAGAGTGGTTAATCGTGTCAGTATGTTGTGTAATCTGTCAGACATCCAACAACAGAAATCAGACCCACGTGCTTCAAAAGGGGGCATCATTCTCTCCTGCCGTCCACCTGAACTAAAGTCAATGACATGTTCATATCTATATACCACACTTCTCATTACTTGATGTACGTTGAAGATGCTGCCAAGTATATACAAATGATACACATTCGGTGGAGAGAGCGGTGCCTTCAGGTCCAGCTGGGTGTAAAAAGGAAAGACATCCAGGGTTAAAAAAAACCGTTTCATCAGTGGAAGCAAAATGCGTCCATAAAGAGAAACGGAGAGAGAAAGACAGAGAGAGAGAGACAGACAGACAGAGAGAGAGACAGACAGAGAGACAGACAGAGAGAGAGAGAGCAACCGACCGACTTACCGACAGACAGAGAAATAATGGTGGGATAGACGCTGAGAGACTGTAAGTAAAGTTTGGTGGAACAACAATTTATTGCTTGTACGTGTGTGCTTATGTCTGCAGCTACCTATTTTGAACCAGTCTTCTGAAGGAGATTCCCGCCGCTGCTTCATGGACAGACCAAAATAACCGTTTCATCAGTGGAACCAAAGCGCGTCCATGAAGTCAATGTATTTTTAGACTGTGCGATAGATAACTTGTATAAAAACGGGAAGGAAATCGTTTTGCAAAAAAAGAAACCAAACCTCCTTCCTTAAAACTTTAATCTGCTCATTTCAATATCAATAGTCTTTAAATCACGGTGTTATCAATGCACTACCGATAGTCGATCGCAAAAACACTTTGGAAACCTTCTAGAAGCTTTACTGCATGCATCCTGGTCCTGATTTTGATCTGGGTGCTGATGTGGGGTGGGGGTGGGGGGGGGGGGGCGGGGAGGGGGGAGGAGCCGCTGCAAAAACCAGTGTATCATATTCCACTGAGATTTAGATTCAGTCTGGAAGCTTTCTGTGAAGATCACGAATAAACCATATAATCATCCTCAAGTAGAAGAACTTTCCCGCAAAGTAAATATGGTAGATCAACGTGAACTATCTATCTCATCATCTCGAACTGTTTCTCTCTAATGCACAAGCTTACGATCGTCAACGTGAAAAAAGACTCATTTTTTTCTTTTTCTTTTTTTTTCACTGAAAAGTTTAAAGCCGACTCACCTTAACACTCTTCTGGAAGTCCTGGTTCTTGTCACTGGCATTAAAGTAACGTGGTTTTTTCCAACCTCCCGGATAATCCATGTTGGCCTGACAAATCAAAACAAACACACATTTGATTGCTGCAGCATGAACGTTCCTTCCCCTCCACTCCCCGGTGTGACTGGCGGTGTGAATGTCCACTCCTCGGTGTGACTGGCGGTGTGAATGTCCACTCCTCGGTGTGACTGGCGGTGTGAATGTCCACTCCGTGTTGTGACTGGCGGTGTGAATGTCCACTCCGTGTTGTGACTGGCGGTGTGAATGTCCACTCCTCGGTGTGACTGGTGTGACTGGCGGTGTGAATGTCCACTCCTCGGTGTGACTGGCGGTGTGAATGTCCACTCCTCTGTGTGACTGGTGTGACTGGCGGAGTGAATGTCCACTCCTCGGTGTGACTGGCGGTGTGAATGTCCACTCCTCTGTGTGACTGGCGGTGTGAATGTCCACTCCTCTGTGTGACTGGTGTGACTGGCGGAGTGAATGTCCACTCCTCGGTGTGACTGGCGGTGTGAATGTCCACTCCTCGGTGTGACTGGCGGTGTGAATGTCCACTCCTCTGTGTGACTGGTGTGACTGGCGGAGTGAATGTCCACTCCTCGGTGTGACTGGCGGTGTGAATGTCCACTCCTCTGTGTGACTGGCGGTGTGAATGTCCACTCCTCGGTGTGACTGGCGGTGTGAATGTCCACTCCTCGGTGTGACTGGCGGTGTGAATGTCCACTCCTCGGTGTGACTGGCGGTGTGAATGTCCCCTCCTCGGTGTGACTGGTGGTGTGAATGTCCCCGCCGTGTTGTGACTGGCGGTGTGAATGTCCACTCCCCGGTGTGACTGGCGGTGTGAATGTCCACTCCCCGGTGTGACTGGCGGTGTGAATGTCCACTCCCCGGTGTGACTGGCGGTGTGAATGTCCACTCCCCGGTGTGACTGGCGGTGTGAATGTCCACTCCCCGGTGTGACTGGCGGTGTGAATGTCCACTCCTCGGTGTGACTGGCGGTGTGAATGTCCACTCCTCGGTGTGACTGGCGGTGTGAATGTCCACTCCTCGGTGTGACTGGCGGTGTGAATGTCCCCTCCTCGGTGTGACTGGCGGAGTGAATGTCCCCTCCTCGGTGTGACTGGCGGAGTGAATGTCCACGCCGTGTTGTGAACACTGCTCATTCCGTTTTGAGGGGAACGATTCTGGACATTGCCACTTTGACAAGTTCACAAAAAAAATACCCTTTGTTATCCTTTTTTTTCCCCCAAATGTTCAACAACAGAAAACGTAGGAACGACACTTCTGATAAATTGTGACCCATTTTGACATCACAACATTTTCGAAAGATGATAGCTTTTACCCCTGTGGTCAATTCTGATCTCACAAAATATATAAAATAGCAACACCACCGCTGAAAATCCTAGCCTTCATGTTCACTGAAAAAACACGAAATTTGGAAGTTAGGAAACCCGATCCTGCATGTTACAAAACATAAGAAAATAAATAGCATTTCTAATTGCTAATTGCTTTCGTCAGTTGAAACATTACAAACTAATAATAATAATAATAATAATAATAATAAAAACGTACAGGGTCAGGTGGCCTAAATGTATGTATGATATTCAGGTGTTTTCGACTACGACCATCTGAACAGCAGAGGAGGTAACTGTTGCCCCGACTATCTGGGCTGGAATTTCATTATCGCGGAGTGTCTTGCCCAAGTTACATCTCCACTCTCTCGGCCAAGATGGCTCTAGGACAGTCGGCGATGGGATGGTTCCCAAAGGCCAACTAGCCCCCAAGGCTGCAGCACTAAGAGCCAGCGCAGTTTTGCCCCCTAGTTTGAGAGTCATGGTCCTTCACAAGAGACGAAGCTGTAAGTGATTTCCCACAGCAGTGGAGAAACCACTGATAATACGTATAGCTCCCGCTTTGCTGTTGGCCCAGCTGTAAACTTATGTCCATCTTTGATTTCAGCTCATATATACCGGCCTAACTGCGAACGATACATAAGAATGTTACAGCAATCCCATCAAAAAGAGAACATTGGGTAAGCGTTAACCATGTATTTCTTTTGTCTTACGCCTTGAAGTTTTAGCAGCAAGGTTTCTTCGGGGGGAGGGGGAGTGGGGGGGAGGGGTATAGAAAGATCAGACAGTGTCAAATGTACTGACGATCTGACGGCTGAGCAGCGCGCTAAGTGAAAGTGCTGACTGTGTAATGGTTTGACTATCGACCCATCGACTGACGCCATTGAAAGTGTGGAAAAAATATGAACTAATCTCTCTCTCTCTCTCTCTCTCTTCCTGCAATTTTCACGAATGACATGCATAATATTCATGAGCACATCATTAACAAAAATGTGTCTTATTTATGTGCACCCCTTCAAATGGGGACACGGCCTTTCTTGAATAAAACATCGTTATTGGTATTAGTATTGTTATTGTTACTGTCATTGTTACTGTCATCATCATCGTTGTCGTTATCCTTATCGTTATCTCTCTCTCTCTCTCTCTCTCTCTCTCTCTCTCTCTCTCTCTCTTATTCTCTACCCTCTCTTTCTTTCTTATAAACCTACCCACCCCCCACCAACCCACCCCCACACAGTCAGTCACGTCACGTCAAGTGGAGGTCACTCCTGAACGTCTTCCGCTTGTCTGCCCGTTGTGTTTTGTCTGTGACAGACTCTTTGTCTGTCCCTGTGTCTGTCTCAGTCAGTCTGTCTGTCTGCCTCCATCTGTCTCCTTGACTATGTCTCTGTCTGTCTGTCTCTCTGTCACCCCCCCCCCCCCCCCCCCCCCCCCCCCACACACACACACACACACATACATACGTACACACACATACACACATGAGTAAACTGTGAAAAAACGGCGGATATTCTGCAAATCAAACTGCAGACCCATCACATCAATCGTTTTCGTTCTGCAACATGACCTTTCTTCAGGCAAGACGGAGATGGCTGTTGTGTATATGTGTGTATGTGTATTTGTTTGCATAACGTGTGTTAATGGCGTGTGTGCCGCCCGTTATGCGTATGTATATATGTATAGGCGAAGGAGGAGGGGGGGGGAGGAGGTATTGGGGTGCGGGCGTCCGTGCATTGAGTTATCAGTTGATGTCACAATTAAGTTTTGACTCCGCTATACAAAAATAACCAGAAAAAACACCTCTTTACTGCCACGCAGTCATGCTATCCGTCTCTGATGTTTTGATATCACAGCACAGTTGCCCGTTAAATTAGGGAAAGTTAATTCATCAAGCTAGTTTCATTTAAAGCCAACCCTCCGGAGCTGTATTGTTAAATTGAACGGTTGTTGGAATATCAAAATTGACACACTTTATTTCCTGACTTAATCATACCTTCCATTCATTGAGAAAAGAACAGTTCAATTTAGTTACTTTGATGCTGAAAACTCATTCTGTTCTTTATTCATTTATCTATTTGTTTGTTTGTTTGTTTTTCTTTTCTTTTCTCATATCGATGTAATTTGTATGTGATTCAATCCATGTCTCAAGTGCGTCAGAATACATTTTTTCTTAATAAAAAAAATAAATAAATAATTGACGCTGAAGTTCGGGACAATTGCTCTTTTTTTTAACCGAATTAGTAATTTTTAACCTGGATGTGCGTCTTGGAGGATAGCAGCTGTGTCTAGCAATATATTGATTTGACACGTCTAAACAAACACTTCTCGCGTCAGCGGCAGTTCAGGGGTTAATAAAAAACAATGATCTCAAAGTCTAAGGATATCCCTTTCAAGGCCTCATCGGGGCGTTGGGTTATGTGGGGTCAGGCATCTGCTCTTTTTTGTCTTCCAGCAAATGTGGTGTAGCGTATATGGATCTGGATCTTGAAGCTTGAAACTGAAACTGAAAATGAACTGATCGCTAATGGAGGCGAAACAAGAATTTCAAGATCTTCTCGCATCTTTCAGATACCTCTGGCCATCGCGAACTTAGAGGCGGCGAAGAAGAAGACATTGTCGCTTCACTTACTCTGCAAACGCAACGAGTGTTCAGTTGTGACGACAAGAACATTGCACTCAAATCTCAGACAACTCTATTTTCAATGATATCCTCACAGCCGAATTCCAAGCGTTTTCTGCGAAGTATTTCAACTGAATCGGAGGCATCGTCTTTGGGCTGTCACCAGTATACGAGAACCAACTAGAAACTTAATGAGATTGTTGAAATTTCCTGCTCAAGAAAACAACTCTTCATTCTTTTGACAAGTTTTTGGGTATGATACGGTAATGGTCATCGCCTCTAGCGACGCTTGTCTAGACTATGGATAACAAGATCCGGTGGATGAAATTTTGTATGGCCTTTCATATCCTTTTCTAATAATGATGACCTCAGGTTCCATTTCCCTATCACTTCCAAGAGTGTGATGAAGTTCGTGTCAAAGCCCACGGTATCGGCAGGTTCTCGGAGAGACTGTAGCTGGAGGGATGTGGTGGCGGTCTACGTTCTATAGGAGACGCTCAGCCAAACTGGCTCCACTATCCAGCAACAGTCGGCGTCATTTTTTGTTTGTTTGTTTGTTTGTTGTTGTTGTTTTGTTGTTGTTTTTTTTTTGGGGGGGGATGGGGAAGAGGGGTTGGGTGTGTGTGTGTGGGGGGGGGGGGGGGTAGTTGTTGGTGTCTTAATGATAATAATAACTTGACTCCTATAGCGCCTTTATCATGTAACGCAAGCTCCTTTGTGCTGTACAATACACAGTGAAACCCGAAGTGGACAAAAAACAACAACAAAGATCCACATGACACTATTATGACCGATTACACGCATAAATATGCACACACACACACACACACACACACACACACACACACACACACACACACGCCCACACATACACACACACACACACACACACACACACACACACACACAAGAACGTCGCATGCAACATAAAACTCAGCGCACTTATCACACACCACCAGACCTAAACGACACACATCTCCCAGCAATACACAACATCAATATCACATCATCAATATCACAACATCAATATCACAAAACTTGTTAAAAAAAACAAAAACAAAACAACACCAACAAAAAGAAAACGAACACAAAAACAACAACCCGAAAACATTTATTATGACAATATCAAAAAACCAGTCCCACTACTTCAAACCACTCACACACATCGTAATGCCTATATGATGCCCATCTCAAATCGTGAGTCTCTTCCTCCTCCTCCTCCTCCCCTCCCTCCTCCTCCACACAACACTTCACTGCCATTTACAAAAACCCACAAAAACTATCCTGCCAAAAAGCAGTGCAACACATCAGGAGAGTGGAAATTCAAAGTGGTGCGGCATTAACTGAAGTCTCTCTATCGCTGTGTCTGTCTCTGTCTGTCTCTGTCTCTGTCCGCTTCTGTCTCTCGCTGTTTTTCTCTGTCTCTCACTGTCTGTATCTTCCCCTGTACCTGTCTCTCTCTGTCTGTCCCTGTCTCTCTCTCACTTGTGTGTTTGTGTGCGAGCATCCATCCACATGTGTGTATGTGTGGGTGTGCATGTGGTGGGGGAGGGGGGGGGTAGTGCGATCTGGGTGTGGATGTGTGGGTGACGTAATTATTGTCAAAATAGCATTAGGCTGTCATGACTTTTTTTTCTTTTTTTTTTCTAAAGTGAACAATTGATATGAAAGAAAACTATTATTTCACAAAGCGATTAAATTCCGTTTTGATACAGTAATTCAGAATTGATGGAAGCAATTTCATTGAAAAGAAATGTGTCATGAAGTATACATTAAACTCTCTGTCTGTGTCTCTCTCTCTCTGTCTGTCTGTCTGTCCCTCTTATTCTCATACTCTTTTCTTCTCTTTTCTCTGCGTCTGTCTTTCTGTGTGTATCTGGATGTATGTGTCTGGGTCTCTCTGTCTCTCTGTCAGTCTGTCCGCCTCTCTGTCTTTCTGTGTGTATCTGGATGTATGTGTCTGGGTCTCTCTCTCTCTCTGTCAGTCTGTCCGCCTCTCTGTCTTTCTGTGTGTATCTGGATGTATGTGTCTGGGTCTCTGTCTCTCTCTATCAGTCTGTCCGCCTCACTGTCTTTCTCTGCCTCTCTTTTCCTGTCTTTCTGTTTCCTTCTCTGTGTCTCTCCCATTCTCTGTGTCTCTGTCTGTCTGTCTATCTGTCTGTTATTCTGTCTGTCTGTTTCTCTCTCTCTCACTCTCTCTCTGTTACACACACACACACACACACACACACACACACACACACGCACAGCCCGCAACCACCTTAACCTTTCCTCAATCATTTTCAGTTTATTGCAACAAGATTGCAACAGTCTTATTTTGTTTTTTAAATACGTTTTATTTTCCATGTCACCCTGAGCTGAACTGCCGATGCTTCGGCTTAAGGTTATTTTTCTTTAGATTCTTTTTTCTCAGATCTAATGTTCGTGCGCGAAGAAGCTCTCTCTTTCTGTCTGTCTCTCTCTCCGAGAAATTGTTACTTCATAAGAACGTTGATTGTTCCAGCTCTTGTAACTGAGTGAACTGAGTGCAGTGTAGCTATATTTGTGTTTGACAGTGTGTTACATGTAGACGTATATCGTTAAATGATGTTTATTTTGTATAATGTTCACATACCCCTTCATAAGGGACCTTGGCCGATACATGAATGAACATTCGTGAATCTTGAATCTCTCTGTCTGTCTGTCTGTCTCTCTCTCTCTCTGTGTCACACACACACACACACACACACACACACACACACACACACAAAGAGGAAGAGTCACAAAGAGAGACAGAGAGTGATTTACAGCCAGCCAGATAGAGACAGAGACAGAGAGACATGCAGAGACAGGGGGCATAGAATGGCAGAGACAGAGAGATATAGAGAAGGGGCGTGAAAGTGAAAGAGACATACAGACAGACAGACAGACGGAAAGAGACAATCAGAGACACATTAGGAGACGGGAGATGCATGCTCCTCTGTCAACGATGACAATTATTCATCACAAATGACTGTGACTCAGACGCTGCAATGCTCAGTGACATGATCTGCCCTTACAGGTGACTCAGCTGACATGCTGTGTGATAAGCCAAGGCTTTATGCTTGCGATCAACGGCTAAATGTCCATATTCATCGATAATCGAAAGGTACCTTGGACTTTTTCTTCTTGCTGATCACTCCTGAGATATCTAAATAGCCCTTTTAGCAAACACTCCGATAACCAGTCTTAATTTATTCATTTTGTTGTTGTTGTTGTTGTTATCATTGTTGTTTTTAAGCATTATCATATTCACCATTGCGGGCATTATTTTTCAATATTTTGTTTTTCGTCAGCAAGCAAAACATTGATGACCGTGTGAACCTTCATTGCAAGGAGGACAAATTAACATTGTTAGCCGCATTAAATTGTCCTTGGCGAAAATGTCCTGTCCGATGATACATGTAAATATCATTCCCATGCCCTATCAGCAGTCAACCATTATCATCTGGAGGGTTTGTTTCCTCTTGAGAGGCTATGGCGGGTTTAGGATGTTTTTGGGGGTGGTGGAGAAGATTCAGTGTCTTCATCGTTAAGATTGTAATATCGATTCCACTTCTCTTTCACTTGGGTATTTGGGGAGTTGTTGTTTGTTTTTTTTCCCTCCTCTTCCATGCCACAATCTTCATCCCCATCTCCCAATAAAGTTGTGTTTATTTGTTCTGCTTTTTCGTTGATTGAAGATCATTAAGAAACAGCCACTAAAACGAGGATGGATCACAGAGAGAGGGGGGGCGGGGGGGGGGGAGGGAGAGAAACAGGAGAGACAGAGACACACACACAGAGACAGACAGACAGACAGAAACAGAAAGAACTCACATTTCAGTGTGATTTCACCGACCTGTTCACAAATGCTTACACGTGTTGTTCACGCATATTAACCACACCGTGAGCAGAATGAACAATAATGATAATTAGTAAAGAGATACTGCAAGGTTAACTAAACGAAAATGATGTTAAGGCTAATTTAGAGAGAGAGGGAGAGAGCGAAAAAGATGAAGAGAGAGAGAGTGACAAAAAGAGAGACAAAGAGACAGACACATAGATAGACAGAGACAGACACAAGCACAGCCCTCTCTGTCTCTCTCGCTTTATCACACACACACACACACACACACACAAACACACACACAAAGTGTCAAAGTACGCGAACTGACCCATCTTCGCGACACCACACCTGTGAAAAGAACGAACTGCAAAAAAAAAAAAAAAAAAAAAAAAGAAAAGAAAAAAGATCCCTGACATATGTATGGAATGCCAATTCGTTGTTCATGATTTGAGAGCTGACCCAAGGTTTGTGGAAAAACATAACTGATTAACATAAAATGGAAAACCAAAACACCAAAATAAAGACGTAGTTAAATACTTTATAAAGTATAACAACACAAATGATATAGTAGAAGCCAAATAATTAAAATTGAATAAGAATTAAAGTGGGCTATGTTCAGTGCCATCCACAGTTGCAAGAAACGTGCCCCATGAAAATAACTAGACCTGGTCAGACCA
>NC_134882.1:1456978-1469478 GCF_041734735.1 Babylonia areolata | reverse complement strand
ACACATTAGATAGCCCAAGCCACATGGGAATCGGCCAACAAATTGGCAAGGAAACGGTGTAGAGGGATGTTCCCCACTGTAAAGCCGACCCTGGGTTAAAAACAAACAAAACAAACATACAAAACTCGAAACGCGTTGCTCGCTATGTTATGCCTTTTCAAATTCCACTCTCCATATATACCCGGTTCTCCCCAACTCACTATCCCCCCCCCTCACCTCCCTCTTCTAAACGATAACACCCAGATATAAAAAATCAATACTCTAACAAAATGTCTCCAATCACTATTTTTTGTGACGGGACAAAACTTCTTCCTTCATTCCTTCCTTGCTTCTTTTCTGCTAGATCTGCAAAGGCCATGTAAAGGGTATGGTTTTATGTTATGTTATGGTTTCGAAGCTGACAAAATATTTTTCAGTTCGTGACCAGAAACTTCTCAGAAGCTGAAACCAGAGGCAAGACACTCGTGGCTGCATCCAACTTGGATTCGGAAAGTCACGAGACAGACAATGACGCAGAAACAGACAGACAGACAGACAGACAGACGCACACACACACACACACACACACACACACACACACACACACACACACACACACACACACACACACAGACAGATGCACGCACGAACAAACGAACGCTCGCAACCATGCATGGATGGGTGTACGCGCGAACGCACGCACACGCACCAACCAGAAAAGATCACACACGCTCGGCATATTCATGTACGCGTGTGGATCCCGTGTTGTTTTAATATTACTAGGAAGTTCCTGTGAAATGGGGTTAAAAAACAAAATGAGCTGTTGTGCCATTTCTTTATATTCTATTTTAGACACACACACACACACACACACACACACACACACACACACACACACAGCTGGTTGAAACGTAACTGCCGAAAAGTGGCAATAAACACACTCAGATCATGACCTAACGTCATTTCATGTCTGTGGTGAAAGTGGCACCTGTTATCAGTCGTTCAGCTGTGGGTGTCGTTGACAAAGAGACACACACGTAACACACCTCGTTAACAAAGAGACACACACGTAACACACCTCGTTAACAAAGAGACACACACGTAACACACCTCGTTAACAAAGAGACACACACGTAACACACCTCGTTAACAAAGAGACACACACGTAACACACCTCGTTGACAAAGAGACACACACGTAACACACCTCGTTAACAAAGAGACACACACGTAACACACCTCGTTAACAAAGAGACACACACGTAACACACCTCGTTAACAAAGAGACACACACGTAACACACCTCGTTGACAAAGAGACACACACGTAACACACCTCGTTGACAAAGAGAAAACACACGTAACACACCTCGTTGACAAAGAGACACACGTAACACACCTCGTTGACAAAGAGACACACACGTAACACACCTCGTTGACAAAGAGACACACACGTAACACACCTCGTTGACAAAGAGACACACACGTAACACACCTCGTTGACAAAGAGACACACACGTAACACACCTCGTTGACAAAGAGACACACACGTAACACACCTCGTTGACAAAGAGACACACACGTAACACACCTCGTTGACAAAGAGACACACACGTAACACACCTCGTTAACAAAGAGACACACACGTAACACACCTCGTTAACAAAGAGACACACGTAACACACCTCGTTAACAAAGAGACACACACGTAACACACCTCGTTAACAAAGAGACACACACGTAACACACCTCGTTAACAAAGAGACACACACGTAACACACCTCGTTAACAAAGAGACACACACGTAACACACCTCGTTAACAAAGAGACACACACGGGACCAGTCGCAGTGACCCGTTGTATTGTTAGATTAAGCGTTTGTGTGTGTGTGTGTGTGTGTGTGTGTGTGTGTGTGTGTGTGTGTAGTAGTAGTAGTAGTAGTAGTAGTAGACAGGCTTGACAGCATACAGGAAGAAAATTGTTTTTTCTTGGCACACACTCTCACCATTGGCTCCTGTTTGCTAAAAACCTGTAGAAGTCCACAGCAGATTATTTACACTGATTGTGTCTGCCGAAGATCATAGCGTTGATAGATTTCCCTGGAATATGGAATCTGAATAAGTAGACAGTAAATTGTGTATGAAAGTTGTATGTGAATAGCTCTGCGCATAATATGCATATTATATGGATATTTTGTTCAGTAGAATTTAGACCAGACGGCTTGTATGATACGTGCTCCAAAGAAGCAGTTGAGACAGTGTTTTTTGGTCGCCATACTGTGTGCATAATATTGCTAAATAATATCTTATCTGGGCTTTACTTTTGTTGTGCATGAATATGCATGTGTTTGATGAAAAGAAAAAAAAAACGTTTTCCAATGTATCGAAATCACTGTTTTATAGGGAAAAAAGGCCATGTTTGCTGACATTGGCCCATCTTAATTCCGTCCTTAGATACTTGTTATTTGAACCGACCTGATTGCAAACAGGCAAGCTGGCATGCAAATATCTGTTGTCGGAAAACTGCTTATTGATATTACAGCCTTCTGTTTCCCCAACAGACCTACAAACCGAACTGGCAAGCAGACCACTTGGTACAAAACGCTGGCAAATGAACACTACCACTCTACCATCAGTCCATAGGACAGGATTAACCAGCAGCAGCAGCAGCAATGGCAGCAACGGTGGTGGTGTTTGGTAACAGCGGTGTTTTTGATGTGGTGGGTCATAATGACACCCAGTATTGCTCATTGCCAGGCAGGACTTGTACAGTGGGGCCCCACACACCACGCCTCGCTATCCAGCACTCTCAGACGGCTTTCAATGACCCGTGGCCCTGTCTGACTGGCAGTGGGTGATTCATGTGCAAACCATGTCGCTTGTTTGGGCCCCTGGTCTTCGTTGCTTGCTTAGTCCAACGGCTGCTAGGAGACCGGGGTGTAAATGATGGTTGCATATTAATGATGCCCTGTTTTTGGTGCAAGACTAGCAGCAGTCCATGGGTGTGATATGATGTATGTGAGTTCACTTCGTCAGCAGTGGTTTTGACAGCAGAGTGGGGGGAAGATGGTTGGTTTCGGTGATAGTCCTTCAGTCAGATACTCTTTTGCTGTTCTGCTTTTCTACACAGTTGGTGAAAGTGCTGGACCTCAGGTGAGGCGTATGTTTTATAGAGTGGAAACTGAATAGTCGAGAGCCTGTTGTCAGGTCAATAATTATTCTCTGCAAAATACATTAAAATCTTACATTGAAAGGAGTGGAGGACGAAGCTTATACGCAGTGCAGTTTCCACTGTTTGGCACAAAGTGTCACTCTAGTGTTGCGTATTTTCACAAGGTATCGCTGTCTCACAAATGACATTCAAATTGTCAATGAGCATAGCGCTCAAAATGCTTTCACATAAAACTACTGGAAACGTACACTTCAGTGCATATATATGTTCAGGCCAACACGACTGCACACTAATGTGTACATACATCATACATACATGTACGTACATACATCATATTACCGTATTTTTGTATCCTGTGCATATGTATGCATGTACGCACGCACGCACACACACACACACACAAGCTATTTTTGCATCGCTGGTAAACAAAATTGTGCTTGAATGTGAAAATGTGAAAAGCACATCACTTAATTCTGTCTGTATCTGTCTGCCTCTGTGTGTGTGTGTGTGTGTGTGTGTGTGTGTGTGTGTGTGTGTGTGTGTGTGTGTGTGTGTACGTACGCCCGCATACATATATGCATGCACATATGCCAACACATGTACAGGCATGCATGCGTGAAAGCAGAGACGCACGCAGTGCTCACGCGTACACCGCTGGGGAAAAAAACAACACAGTATCAGCATTGCATTGTACATACACACACATACATGCACGCAAGCACATACATGTCATATACATACGCGCACATATACACTGAACAAGATAAACAATCAGTACCCACATGCTTGCACACACGCACATATACATCTACATACATGCACAGGCACGCATGCACATACACATGCACAGGCCCGCACGCACACACGCGCGCGCACACACACATACACACACATAGACGGACACACACACGCACACACACACACACACACACACACACACACACACACACACACACACAGAGTCAAGGATGAGAAATATTTTTCAGAAAAACACATGACTGCACTCAAACGCATTCTCAGAAAGTGAGAGAGAGAGAGGGAGAGAGAAAGAGAGAGGGCTGATGGGAGAGAGAGTGAGGGGAGAGAACATCTGGTTACATTAGTCAACTTACACAGGAAGCACACAACACGCAAGCATGCGTGTGCGTGCGCCAGACCATGTGCGCTCGTCCGCACCGAATTGGCCGCTGTCTTTCGGTCTTTGTCGGTCTGCACCCCACCCCCCTCCTCCCCCTCTCCTGCCTGCCTCCGTCCCTAAGACCCACCTCGCAGTCTGTCTGTCTTTGTCTCTGTCTATGTCCCCCCCCTCTCTCTCTTTCTCTGTCTCTGTTCCTATCTATCTCTTTCTTTATCTCTTTGTCTCTCTATCTGTCCACGTCTTCCATTCACTCTTTCTCTTTTTCTACATCTGCGTCAGTCTGTTCCTCCCATCTCTCTCTTTCTCCCCCCCCCCTCTCTCTCTTTCTTTCTACCCCCTTCTCTCTTGTTGATTACTTAGCACACTATGTTTATCATTCAATTGCAGGCAATGTATTATCGTGTTCCAAGTACCCCATTCATGTGAGGCAATGGACACTAATGACCCATTCATTTATTTTCCCTCTCTCTGTGTTTCGATCGCCCTCTTTAACCCTCTTCTTCCCTTCATGCGCATACGCATGTGTACCTCACCGCCCCCCCCCCCCCCCACCCCCACACACACACTCCTCCACCACCCCACTCCCAAACTTTACCCACAACCGCCCTCCTCTCACCCCAGACTCTGGGAAAAAAAATCAGTTCTTCATGCAGGCTGGACGAACATTGCTCATTAGGCGCGCGCTAATTCACCGTCAGCTTAATGAAGGGTTGAGCCCTCCACGCGCGCACGTGCGCTCCCTAATTCCCCCTCCTCACCCCCAGACAACCCCCCGCTCCCCTCTACTAAAACACCCCCACTCCCCCTCTGCCCCCTAGCACCCCACACTCCCCAAGCACTTTTTTTCTTGGTGGGGATACTTTTTTTGCGGAGTGCTAAATAACCTTGACTTTGTGACAGGCATAGAATAGAAATAGTGCTCATGTGTGTTGTATGTGTGCGCGTGTTCGTGCATGCGAGTTTCCGTGCCTCTGTGTGTGTGTGTGTGTGTGTGTGTGTGAATGGAGTTGTCATTTTGTGTGTGTGTGCGTGTGCGTGTGTGTGTGTGTGTGTGTGTGTGTGTGTGTGTGTGTGTGTGTGTGTGTGTGTGTGTGTGTGTGTGCGCGCGCATGTGCATGTAAACCACCTGGATGTAATTAGTAATGTTACTAAGTCCCAGGACGCACGCGTGTACACACACACACACACACACACACACACACACACTCACTCACAGACACACACACACACACACACTCACAGACACACACACACACACACACACACACACACACACACACACACACACACACACACACACACACACACACTCAAGCGTGGTTTCTAAGAAACGGAATGGAACAAACACTTGGAATTTGAAGTTCAAAACGAAGCATCCGGTTTTCTGCTTGGAGAAAATGAGCATAAAAAAAGGTAAGCGTGAAAAGCGAAGTATTTTGCCAATTATTCTAGCAGAAGTGTGAGGTCCTGTGGAAAATGCACGTGTGTGCATTGCGTCCTTGTAAGCGGAGAAAATCAAAGAGACGCGCGTCAAGATGTGTGGCTGTTTCGTTCCACCGGAAAACTTGCTCCACCGTCCCTCCCGCCCATTTGCCCTGGCAGAAATAAACAAATAAATAAATAAATAAATAAATGAATAAATAAATCGCCCTCCAAAGCCCGCCATCAACACCATTTGCTGTAGTTTGTTGGTGTATCATTATCAGCTTTATTATCGTTATCGTTTGTATCATTATTGTTATTATTATTATTATTAGTAGTAGTAGTAGTAGTAGTAGTATTCAGTATTATTCAGTATTATTATTATTGTTATTATTGTTATTATTATTATTATTGTTATTATTTGTTTCTGTGATAGTAGTAGTAGTAGACGACGAAATAATAGCAGTAGCAGCAGCACCAGCACCAGCAACAGTAGTAGCAGCAGCAGTCGAAGTAGTATGATTCTGTTCGTTTATTTACAACTTTATATACTTTTTTCTGTTAATTTCCATTCGCTCACTCAGAGACCACAGTACCATTTCTGCACACTCTGCTATTACCATCACAGTTTTGTTATCATTAGGTTGTGTTTTTTTTTCTTTCTTTTTTTGTTTCTCCCTGTGGGCATTCCAGGAAACATTTAACTATACCAGTCCCCCCACCGTGACAATGAGCAAGGAACATGACCCCTGTTATTGGTGTAGCACAATGATATAGTCCCCTGACATGTAGACCGAAACATACGCAGTGGCGCCCTTTCCATCAGTGTAATCCGAGTGATGATGTCTGTTGTGGATCAATGCCCGATGGTGGTCAGCTGCGTGCGGAATACTCTTGTAAGCGTATGTGCGATTGTGTGTGTGTGTGTGTGTGTGTGTGTGTGTGTGTGTGTAGGGGGTGGGGGTGGGGGGTGGGGGGCTCGGTGTGTGTGTGTGTGTGTGTGTGTGTGTGTGTGTGTGTGTGTGTGTGTGTGTGTGTGCGTGCGTTTGTGTGTGTGTGTGTGTGTGTGTGTGTGTGTGTGTGTGTGTGTGTGTGTGTGTGTGTGTGTGTGTGTGTGTGTGTGTGTGAGCAAATATGATCAAATTGTTTAACGCCATAACTATTGCTGTCAGAATGCACAACTCCATTACAGTCTACTCAGACTGAAGGATGCCTACCTAAACAATGGAGATAGACATTCTTTCCTATATCAAACAACTTGTGTGTGTGTGTGTGTGTGTGTGTGTGTGTGTGTGTGTGTGTGTGTGTGTGTGTGTGTGTAGGGGGAGTAGGGAGGGAGTGATTTTCTATGACGGTTTTCCACTTGATAACAGGGCGGATGCCATACGAGAGACGGCAGAGAGCTTCTGCTGTTTCACCCTCTGTATAGATAGTGGCCATTATGTGTGTGTATTATGCCATTATGTATGTAAAATATCTTTCTATACACGACACAGTGATAAGACCCTTGCCATAGAAAGCTAGCGCTTCTGGATAATCTGGAGATGAATTCGTATTGAACACACTGCAAAGATAACAGATTGGTTTATTTTTCATTATACAACCTGAAGGATAATGGACTATGCTCAGCTCTAGGCTGCATTTGGAAACAGAAGAGTTCTCTCTTCTCTTTCTTTCTTTCTTTCTGGAAATTGAATTACATCGCTTATTTCGGTGTTCAGAAAGAAGCCTGCAAGTGAAATACCCCTCTGATGTCTGCAGCTATCGCCTTCACTAGCTAGACCACCCCAACACACACACACACACACACACACACACACACACACACACACAGCACGTCTCCGCCGATCCCCCCAAAAAGTCTTTGAAAGAGGATTGAACTTCAAAGCTGTCACTTGTAGTCTTTTCAATCCCTCCCCCGGCCCCTCACATCCCTAACCCCCATCCTTTGGGTCTTACTAATATGCTTACCCTGGTTCCTTGTCTGTGTTTTTCTTTTCTGTGCCTTGCTGGCGTTTTCAAAAGTAATGTCTTCTAGCATTCCCTGTTCTCCTCTTTTGTGCAGTGGGAGGAAGGTGCTGGAGTCGCCTTTCAATTAGAACAAGTGTCCTCATTGTCTTCTGGAAGTTCTGGAAGCGATTTTCATCTTTTTTGTCCCTCTGCCAGTAATTCCGTTTTTCCTGTCCCTCTGCCAGTGATTTATTCTTTTACATCAATCTCCCAGTAAATCCATCTTTCATATATGCATATCCCATAGCCAGTAATTTCGTCTTTTCCACCCATCTACCAGTAATTCCATCTTTTCCTTCACCCTGCCAGTAATTCCATCTTTTCCTTCACCCTGTCAGTAATTCCACTTTTCCTTCACTCTGCCAGTAATTCCATCTTTTGTATTCATCTGCCAGTAATTCCATCTTTTGTATTCATCTGCCAGTAATTCCATCTTTTCCTTCACCCTGCCAGTAATTCCATCTTTTGTATTCATCTGCCAGTAATTCCATCTTTTGTATTCATCTGCCAGTATTTCCATCTTTTCCTTCACCCTGTCAGTAATTCCACCTTTTCCT
Source organism: Babylonia areolata (assembly GCF_041734735.1). Lineage (NCBI taxonomy): Eukaryota > Metazoa > Mollusca > Gastropoda > Neogastropoda > Buccinidae > Babylonia > Babylonia areolata. The sequence goes on along the minus strand of NC_134882.1, from coordinate 1,461,203 downwards.
TCACCCTGCCAGTAATTCCATCTTTTGTATTCATCTGCCAGTAATACCATCTTTTGTATTCATCTGCCAGTAATTCCATCTTTTGTATTCATCTGCCAGTAATACCATCTTTTGTATTCATCTGCCAGTAATTCCATCTTTTGTATTCATCTGCCAGTAATTCCATCTTTTCCTTCACCCTGTCAGTAATTCCACCTTTTCCTTCACCCTGCCAGTAATTCTATCTTTTGTATTCATCTGCCAGTAATTCCATCTTTTGTATTCATCTGCCAGTAATACCATCTTTTCCTTCACCCTGTCAGTAATTCCATCTTTTCCTTCACTTTCACTCGGCCAGTAATTCCATCTTTTGTATTCATCTGCCAGTAATTCCATCTTTTCCATCTCTCTGCCAGTAATTCCATCTTTTGTATTCATCTGCCAGTAATTCCATCTTTTCCATCTCTCTGCCAGTAATTCCATCTTTTGTATTCATCTGCCAGTATTTCCATCTTTTCCTTCACCCTGTCAGTAATTCCACCTTTTCCTTCACCCTGCCAGTAATTCCATCTTTTGTATTCATCTGCCAGTAATTCCATCTTTTGTATTCATCTGCCAGTAATTCCATCTTTTGTATTCATCTGCCAGTAATACCATCTTTTGTATTCATCTGCCAGTAATTCCATCTTTTGTATTCATCTGCCAGTAATTCCATCTTTTGTATTCATCTGCCAGTAATACCATCTTTTCCATCTCTCTGCCAGTAATACCATCTTTTCCTTCACCCTGCCAGTAATTCCACCTTTTCCTTCACCCTGCCAGTAATTCTATCTTTTCCTTCACTCTGCCAGTAATTCCACCTTTTCTTTCACTCTGTCAGTAATTCTATCTTTTCCTTCACTCTGCCAGTAATTCCACCTTTTCCTTCACCCTGCCAGTAATTCCACCTTTCCCTTCACTTTCACTCTGCCAGTAATTCCACCTTTTCCTTCACTCTGCCAGTAATTCCACCTTTTCCTTCACTTTCACTCTGCCAGTAATTCCACCTTTTCCTTCACCCTGCCAGTAATTCCATCTTTTCCTTCACTTTCATTCTGCCAGTAATTCCACCTTTCCCTTCACTTTCACTCTGCCAGTAATTCCACCTTTCCCTTCACTTTCACTCTGCCAGTAATTCCACCTTTCCCTTCACTTTCACTCTGCCAGTAATTCCACCTTTTCCTTCACCCTGCCAGTAATTCCATCTTTTCCTTCACTTTCACTCTGCCAGTAATTCCACCTTTTCCTTCACTTTCACTCTGCCAGTAATTCCACCTTTTCCTTCACTTTCACTCTGCCAGTAATTCCATCTTTTGTATTCATCTGCCAGTAATTCCATCTTTTGTATTCATCTGCCAGTAATACCATCTTTTCCTTCACTCTGCCAGTAATTCCACCTTTTCCTTCACTTTCACTCGGCCAGTAATTCCACCTTTTCCTTCACTTTCACTCGGCCAGTAATTCCATCTTTTGTATTCATCTGCCAGTAATTCCATCTTTGGTATTCATCTGCCAGTAATTCCATCTTTTGTATTAATCTGCCAGTAATACCATCTTTTGTATTCATCTGCCAGTAATTCCATCTTTTGTATTCATCTGCCAGTAATACCATCTTTTGTATTCATCTGCCAGTAATTCCATCTTTTGTATTCATCTGCCAGTAATACCATCTTTTCCTTCACCCTGTCAGTAATTCCATCTTTTGTATTCATCTGCCAGTAATACCATCTTTTCCTTCACCCTGCCAGTAATTCCATCTTTTCCTTCACTTTCACTCGGCCAGTAATTCAATCTTTTCCATCTCTCTGCCAGTAATTCCATCTTTTGTATTCATCTGCCAGTAATTCCATCTTTTCCATCTCTCTGCCAGTAATTCCATCTTTTGTATTCATCTGCCAGTAATTCCATCTTTTCCATCTCTCTGCCAGTAATACCATCTTTTCCTTCACCCTGACAGTAATTCCACCTTTTCTTTAACTCTGTCAGTAATTCTATTTTTTCCTTCACTCTGCCAGTAATTCCACCTTTTCCTTCACCCTGCCAGTAATTCCACCTTTCCCTTCACTTTCACTCTGCCAGTAATTCCACCTTTTCCTTCACTTTCACTCTGCCAGTAATTCCATCATTTGTATTCATCTGCCAGTAATTCCATCTTTTGTATTCATCTGCCAGTAATACCATCTTTTCCTTCACTCTGCCAGTAATTCCACCTTTTCCTTCACTTTCACTCGGCCAGTAATTCCATCTTTTGTATTCATCTGCCAGTAATTCCATCTTTTCCATCTCTCTGCCAGTAATTCCACCTTTTCCTTCACTTTCACTCTGCCAGTAATTCCACCTTTTCCTTCACTTTCACTCTGCCAGTAATTCCACCTTTTCCTTCACTTTCACTCTGCCAGTAATTCCACCTTTTCTTTCACCCTGTCAGTAATTCCACCCTTTGTATTCACATGCCAGTAATTCCACCCTTTGTATTCACATGCCAGTAATTCCACCTTTCCCTTCACTCTGCCAGTAATTCCACCTTTCCCTTCACTCTGCCAGTAATTCCACCTTTCCCTTCACTCTGCCAGTAATTCCACCTTTCCCTTCACTCTGCCAGTAATTCCACCTTTCCCTTCACTCTGCCAGTAATACCATCTTTCCCTTCACTCTGTCAGTAATTCCACCCTTTGTATTCACATGCCAGTAATTCCACCTTTTGTATTCACTCTGCCAGTAATTCCACCTTTTGTATTCACCTGCCACTAATACCACCTTTTTTCCTTCACTCTGCCAGTAATTCCACCTTTTGTATTCACCTGCCAGTAATTCCACCTGTTGTATTCACCTGCCAGTAATTCCATCTTTTCCATCACTCTGCCAATAATTCCATCTTTTCCTTCACTCTGTCAGTAATTCCACCTGTTGTATTCAACTGCCAGTAATTCCATCTTTTCCTTCACTCTGTCAGTAATTCTACCTTTTGTATTCACCTGCCAGTAATTCCATCTTTTCCATCACTCTGCCAGCAAATCCACCTTTTCCTTCACTCTGTCAGTAATTCCATCTTTTGTATTCACCTGCCAGTAATTCCACCTTTTGTATTCATCTGCCAGTAATTCCACCTTTTGTATTCACCTGCCAGTAATTCTACCTGTTGTATTCAACTGCCAGTAATTCCACCTTTTGTATTCAACTGCCAGTAATTCCACCTTTTGTATTCACCTGCCAGTTATACCACCTTTTCCTTCACTCTGCCAGTAATACCACCTTTTCCTTCACTCTGCCAGTAACACCATCTTTTGTATTCACCTGCCAGCAATTCCACCTTTTCCATCACTCTGCCAGTAATTCCATCTTTGTATTCACCTGCCATTAATTCCATCTTTTCTCTCCCTCTCCCAGTAGTTCCACCCTTTATATCCATTTACCAATAATTCCGTCTTTTCATTCCATTTCTTGTTTATCTGTATTGTTGTGGTGTTCTTGTTTGTCTGGGCTTATTTTCTTTCGGATTTTGCTTTCGTGGAAGATTTGTTTTGCCTCGTGAAGTATTTTCTGGGAAGTTATTTGCCTTTCTGTCCAGCTGTTTGCAATTTGAGATGCGTTTTGCACGACTGATCTGTTCTCTGTCGATTGTTCGGTGTGATTGTAAACACTTTTTATAGCTCTGTATGTCCACCGCAGGTGCAGCCCGGCCCCCTTGGAGTGCAAGGAATTCAGGGCCGAAACACTTGACTGAGGCGGGCTACTTCTCTGAAGACCTTGTACTGTCCAACTCTCCCTGGAGTTTCTTATCACCGCCGCGTACTGTTATTCTTCTCAGAGTTCATCTTTATGTGTGTTGTTTGTTCTGGGGTATATTGACGATTTCTGTTTGACGATTTTTGTGTTCAGGATATGATGGATCAAAGGTGAACGATTGATTGCTCGTTCAGCATTGCCTGATTTGATTCGTTCCAGCGATATCTTTTCGGGTGTCAGTTTTAGGGATTGTCTGCTTTATTCACTCGCGTGGTGTGGTGTATCAATCTCTGTCTCGATAAATATTTTGTGTTTGTGTGTGTGTGTGTGTGTGTGTGTGTGTGTGTGTGTGTGTGTGTGTGTGTGTGTGTGTTTTCGTTTTGATTTGTTTGTTTTGCTTTTGTTTCTTTTGTTCTCGAATGCTTTTTTTTCTATTTTTTCTTTTCTTTTGTTTTTCTTCTCGAGTTCCACGGAACCGATA
>NC_134882.1:1446978-1451978 GCF_041734735.1 Babylonia areolata | reverse complement strand
GTGTCAGAGAAAAAATCTCCTGACTTTCAAGAGCTGTTTTCTTTCAATCCCGCCACTTCCGCCCCACCTGTCTTTCAGTCTGTTTCTCGCACGCATGCACGCACACACACACACACACACACACACACACACACACACACACACACACACACACACACACACACACACTTTATAAAACGTTCGATGGGCCTATCCGAGTACACGAACCCTCTCGCGAGCTCTGACACGCACATCCGCGAATGCACGCACCCTCTCATCCACGCAGCATGCTCAGTGCACAATTAGAAACAAATTTGAGAAAAAAGAGTGGGGGAGCGGGGAATGGGGATTGGGGGTGGGTGGGGGGGCGGGGGGGTGAGGGGGGTTGAAAATATACGCACAAAAAGTTTGTTCCTGCTCAAAATGTGAACGCGAAATGGACTAGAATGAGAACAGGAAAACACACGCGACCTTCCAATACCAGTTTGTCACTATGATGAATCTGGCCACATAATGGAAAGAGCGAGAGAAAGAGGGAGACAAAGAGCAAGAGAAAACAAAGAGGAAATGAAGAACGTGGGGAGAGAGAGAGAGAGAGAGAGAGAGAGAGGGGAAAAAAGGAGAAGGAGAAGACAAAAAAGAAACGCATGGAAAACGAGGGAGAAAGGACAGGATGGGAAGACGAGGAGGGGGGAGGGGGGATGGAGGAGGTTAGAAAGGGGAATAACGGGAGAAAAAAAATAGAGATTGAGAAGAACCATGCGAAGAAGGAGAGAGAGAAAAACCGAACGAAAAAAAACCCATACAAAAACCACCCAACAAACAAATAGCGAAGAAGCAAACCCAGGCAAAAGAAACAAAAAGCAAACGGTGGAGAGGTGCATGAGAATGACAAGAGGACGGAGAGGAAGACAACTGCCCAGAATTAAACGGGGAGAGAAAAGAAAAGGAAGTTGGAGGGATGGTGGTGGTGGGGGAAGGGAGGAGGGAGGAAAGTGAAGGCAGAGGAGCGGAGAGACACGAAGGAGGGACACAGGAAGAAGATCTCAACCGTGACACAACAAGCGTAACCAAACAGCACAACATATGGGCCGAAAATGAAGAGAGAAAAAAAACTAAGAAAAAAAGAAAAGAAAAACAATTGGCATCAGTTCCAGAATGTAAGGTTTGTAAAACTTGACAGACTTTTGACATCACTGGAGCTGATGCTGTTCGGTGTTGCGGAGTTGTTAGCGTCATGTACTGAGAACGTGTCCGTGGCGCCTTGCAAAAAATGAGGTTTTTTCCTCCTGGACAACTAATCTTTCTAAGAGGTGATGAGATTTATATGAAAACAAAAAGAGAAAAAAAAATGAAGTTGTTATTGTCGCGGAGTGACATAGTGTGTCTCCTTGCAAAAATGAAGACTTTTCCCCCCGGATAACTAACCTTTTAAAGGGTAATGATGTTTATAATGTCAACAACAACAACAACAATAACAACAACAATAACAGCAACAAAAAATAATCAAAAAAATGAAATTAAAATAAAATAAATATTGTTGGAGATTATTCTTCATGTCTGCCCTGGCTTGCAGCAGAGGTTGTAGTAAGCCAACATGATGGATCTGACCACATAATGGAGAGAGCGAGAGAAAGGAGACGAAGAAGAACAAAGGAAAAAAAAGACGGAAATGAAGAAAGGATGGGAAGAGAATTATAAAAAAAGAGAGAAAGAAGAAAACGGAAGATGAAGGAGGAAAGAGAGGATGAGGAGAGGAAGATGCTGCCAAAGAGGAAGAGCAGGAAAAAAGGAAGCAGAGATGGAGAAGAAACAGAGCTGTTGGAAAAGGAGAAAACGAGCAAACAACGAGCAAACAAAATCAAAGACAAAAAAAAGCAACATGGAGAAGTGCATGAGAATGACAAGAGGGGGTAGAGAGGAAGAAAACCCTCGAGAATAAAACGTAGAAGAAAAAGAGAAAGGAAGAGGGTGGGGGGACCGGGGGTGGGGGGTGGGGTCTTTGAGAGGGGCCAGGGGAGGGGTCTTTGAGAGCGGCTGGGGAGGAGGAGGAACAAGGGTGTGGGTGTGGGTGTGGAGCCGGAGGAAGCCGGGGGAGGAGGAAGAGCAGCAGTTGAACCGGTACAAGAAGCGTCAGATAAAATTAGATAAAATCCAAAATTAAAAGGAAGCGTACACAACAGCTGGGCTGGCCGTCATTCCAACAAATCGACACCGGTTCCAGACTGTCAGGCTACAGAACATGACAGACCTTTGACATTTTTGCAGTCGTCGATGTTTGTAATTGGTGTCACTTCCTTTGCTTACTGGCCTTCGGGTGTGTTTTCTTTTTCTTTTTTTATTCTATTTTCATTTTGTTTTTAAACAGGTTGTTTACTTGGTTGTATTTATTGTCTTCCATTTCGTTTACGAAACTCCAAAACGCACATTTGGCAAGTTGGTTGGTTTTCTGTAAGGTTAGGGAACTGAGGCCGGTGGGTGAGTGGGTGGAGCAAGTTATCTATCTTGAATATCCACAGACGGCCAGGAAAGCAGCCGCTTCCTCACAACTTCTTGCACAATGTGTCTGCTTCCATTCTTTCTCCCAGCCTTCTCCAAAACATGGAAAATGCACGAACATATTTTCGACACGGCCACATCCATCTACGAGAAGACTTTAATTAAATGATGTGGATTTTTTTCGAAATCGCCTTTAGAATGCTAAACAGTTGGATGCTTTTCTTTGGCGAACAGTCCTTTTAATATTTGACGATATGAATCTTCACTGCTGGGATGAGTGTGAAAATGAATCTTTCCCATTTTTGATCTTCTCTGATCATATGTAAACTTCAGAAGCTTGTGTGCGTTTGTTTCAACAAGGACAATTCTAACTGCTTGTGTATTGCTTGTGTGTGTTTTTTACTATCAAAGTGGGGTTTTCCACACAAAAAATTGCCAGGGACAACTTTTTTGTTGCCTTGGGTTTGCGCTCAAAGTGCTTGCTGCACAAAGGTCCTCCGTTTATCGTCTGACAGAAACGATAGCACCCAGCCCACCACTCAGGTGCAGCGAGGGGAGGAGTAAAGAAATCATTACGTCCATTGTGGGACTCGAACTCGTGAACACTCGTTTCCTCGTCGAGCGCGTTACTGCTAGGCCACCGCTGCACCATGTGGCTGGAGTATGCTTAAATGAGATCAATCATTCCAAAGGAGCACCTATATTGTGGTTTTGATCACGCTGATGTGAAAGATCTACATCGGGATAATGTGTGTTGCAAGGTTTGTTTTTTGCCTGACCTGGACAAAATAATAATGGACTGTTAAGTCACGTTTCCTCAAAACCTGGAAGTTTTTATTTCGCCGTTTCTTTAACCACGATCGACACGATGCAATAAATGAATTATTATTGACAGGTCATTTTTTGTCAAGAAATATGCGGCGAAGTGTTTTAACTTAGTTTGGTGGCTTGACAACTAAAAAAAAAAAAAAAAAAAAAAAAGGCGGTAGAAAGTGAAGAGAAAGAAAGAACCAAACAAAGAAACAGCCGCCGTGGCGAAGTGGTTAGCGTCGCGGACTGACGGCTGGGAGGACGCGGGTTCGAATCCCAGCGGAGGTGGGTTTTTCGGCTCGTGGCCGGCTCCTACCCAGAGTTGAGTGTGCTGTGGGCCTAAATGGGGAGACTGGGACCACACTGCAAGTGTCTGTATCTCTCGGTCCTGGTTAACGCCGGGATATCATTATGACAGGAAGCGTAGAGTACAGCCTTGTCACACAGTTCCAAACCAAAATAGACCCCCATAGCAACATCATCATCGTCATCGTCATCCTCCTTCTCCTTCATCATCATCAGTATAAACAAAACAGTCTCAAAGTCTGTGGCCTTTCATGCCCTGCTGTCATGGTGACCTCAGTTTCGATACCCCTCCACTTCCGTGCTTGGGGTGAGTCCTGTCAATGTCGTCAGTGTCGGCAGATTCATGGGGGGCTGTTGTTTGAGGGACGTGGTGGCGGTCTCCACTCTGGGAGAGGGGGGGGGGGGGGGGTGGAGGCGCACTCAGTCTGGCTCCCAGACTAAGCCATTATTGTCTTTAGTAGGGGGATTAGTAGGTGGTGTCATAAGTACGCTAACTCAGAACAGGCACCACTGAACACCACCGAAGTAACTCAGCAGCAATGCAGGGTCTCCTCTGGTGTGTGGCCTCCTGGCGACCTAACATCGATGGATCCTTGCGGACTGCCGACGCTGGAACTGTGACGGACGAACCCGGGTGTAGCCGTGTATGGGGGAATCTAAATGAGCGGCGTGGGAGTAATGCCACTGAAACGGTGCAGAAAAAAAAAGAAAAGAAAAGAAGAAAAGAAACACGGAATTTTCCGTATTCAAGTGCTTGTGATTTCCGTACAAGCATAAGTTTCTGTTAACCACGCCATACACCATGCTATACACGTACATGCCGAATTTTCTCATATTGGCTGATCAAAGATAAGATTTCCTTCTCACGGGTCCTATTACTACATTCCATTAATGTATTGATACGCAATCAAACATTAATTTCAAGGGATCGATCTACATTGGGTTGTTTTTTTTTTAATTTTATTTTTTATACATATTTTATTTAACACCCTTTCGCGAGGCAGTGTATGGAAATGGAAATGAAACTTCAGATTAATCCTTTGCAGCTCCACAGTAATCCCTCAACCAGACGTCTGGGAAAGGGTAGTGGGAATAGAAGAACCGTGTGTGTCAATGTATTTGTCTTTGAAAAAGGAACAGAGATGCGGAGGAAGGGAGTGAGTGAGTGAGAGAGAGAGAGAGGGAGGCGGGAGAGAGAGGGGGGTAAGCAAACATTTGAAAGTGGGATGAGAAAGAGGGGGCTGGGGGGGGGGCATACACACACACACACACACACACACACACACACACACACACACACACAGATTGAAAGAGTGAAAGATACATTCAACCAGAGAAAGAGAGACAGAGAAACAATGACAGAGCATACAAAACAAGACAAAAAGAAAGAAAAAAAGCAGAAAAAA
>NC_134882.1:1441978-1444478 GCF_041734735.1 Babylonia areolata | reverse complement strand
CTTTATCCCTTGTTTGTTTAACATTGTTTGATTCGCTCTCTTCCGCTTCGTTTGGTCGATAAATCGGACCCCTTGTTGCTGTTTACATCCCCTCGTTTCATTCATTATCTCCCTTCCCCTCCACCCCTCCCCCCATCCCTACCCCCTCATCGATCTGTCTGTCTGATTGTGAGTCTGTATGTTTGTCTCTGTCTCTCTTCTGTGCGTGTTCAGCATCAGTCTGTGTGAGTGCCAGTTTTGTTTAGTGTGCATTGATGTAAAGTTTTTTGTTTTGTTTTTTCTGTTGTTTTTCTTTGTCATTTTGGGTGAACTCATTTTGTGTTCAGGTCTTAAATGAAAATACTAGTATTTGGTTTTCTTTCTTTCTCTCTTTCTTCTCTCTCTCTCTCTCTCTTTCTCTCTTTCTCTATTCAGTATAACTACATTTATATGCGTACATGTTTGTGTGTCTCTTAGAACAACGGCAGATGTGTAAGTCGGCCAAAGTGCTAATATCTTCACCGTTGGAAAATAAAGATTCATTCATTCATTCATTCATTCATTCATTCATTCTCCTCCGCCGCTCTTTCTCTGGTCCTCTGTCTCCTCTCTGTTTATCCCCCTCTCTCTCCTCTCCTTCGTACTGTTTCTTCCAGCCCGTCTTCCATTTCTCTGTCCATCTCTCTCTCTCTTTCTCTCTCTCTCTCTGTTTCTCTTTTTCTCTCTCTGTCTCTCTGGCTGTCTGCCTGTCTCTCTCTGTCTCTCCCTCTCTCCCTCTCTTTCTCCGCACCCTCTCTCTTTTTCCCTCCCTATCTCTCTAACCCAGCACTCGTTCCCTCTTTCTCTATCTATTGAGCTGTGCGTCTGCGTCCACCTTCACTTCTGTGTTTTCCGTGTTCGGTTTTTCCCGTCTTCTTTTTCTTGTTATTTTTGTTTGTGCTTTAATTCTTCTGGTTCTTCTGTTTCTACTGGTTATACTTTTTTCTTTTAGTTCTTCATTTCCTTCTAGGTTTTCTTCTTCTGGTTCAACTTCTGGTTCTGGTTCTGCTTCTTCTGGTTCTGGTTCTGGTTCTGGTTCTTCTTCTTCTTCTTCTTCTTCTTCTCCTCCTCCTCCTCCTCCTCCTTCTCCTCCTCCCCCACTTTCTCTTCCTTTTCTGCGTGTTTGCCCCGTGCCCTTGAAATAGAACGATAGCTTCATATTGACGGTAGGACGATAGCTTCATATTGACGGTAGGACGATAGCTTCATATTAAATTCGTATTTCGTTTTGTTTCTTTCTTGCTACCTTCCCTCCCTCCCTACACCCCCACGCACACCCTCCTCTTTCTCTCTCTCTCTCTCTTCCCCTCCCTCTCCCTGTGTCTCTTTCTGTCTCTCTGTTTCTGCCTTTGTCTCTGTCTCTGCAGCCCTCTCTCTCTCTCCCTCCCCCATATTTTCTCTCTCTTTCTGTCACTGTCGCTGTGTGTGTGTGTGTGTGTGTGTGTGTGTGTGTGTGTGTGTGTGTGTGCGTGCGTGCGTGTGTGTGTGTGTGTGTGTGTGTGTGTGTGTGTGTGTGTGTGTGTGTTGGCGTGCGCGTGCGTGTGCGTGTGTCTGCTCTTCTAACTATTTATATTCTTAGTATGTTTTTGTTTTTTATATAATGTTCACTGTATTATTCCAGAAATGGCCGTGACTTTCAATGCCTTGTTAGCCAGTTTTCCCCTTTCTCCATTCCCTGCTCCCCCCTTTAACTCTGTTTCTTCTCGCTGTCTTTCCCTCCCTCCTTCCCTTCTCTCTTTCTTCCTCAACTCATTTCTTAAAGCTAATATAATCGGAGAAAATGAGCACGATTTGGAAGGCCTCAGTTAGTTCTGCTTTCTCCAGTCCTTCCCTGCTCTCTACCTCTGTCGGGTCTTCTGCCTCCATCTCTTTTCCTCTCTAAGACTCCACTCCCTCTGTCTCTCCCTCTTTTCCTCCTTCCCCCTCTCTCTCCCCCTCTCTATCTCTTTCTCTTTCTCTCCCTCTCTCTCTTTCTGTCTGTCTGTCTCTGTCTCTATCTCTTTCCATCCCGATTGATTTTTTAAACCTCATATTATCGGTGAAAATTACCACGAATTTGGAGACCTCGGCCAGTTCCTTCCTCCTTCCGATCCCCCCAGCCCCCTTCACCTCTCCCCCCCTCTCTCTCCTACAACCCTCATTTCTCTCTCCCCTCTCTCTGTGTTCTTCTCGTCCCGCCTCTCACTTTCTTCCTCGACTGATTTTTTTCTTCTCATCACGGTTGTTGTTGTTTTTTACATGATATTACTGGAGAAAATGACCACAGATTTGAAGGCCTTCAGTTCTCTCTTCTGCCTCCCATTTCAACACAGCACACCTCTTTGTCTGTCTCTCTGTCTGTCTCTCTCTCTCTCTCTCTTTATATATATATATATATATATATATATATATATATAGAAAGAGAGTGTGTGTCTGTGTCTGTCTCTGTGTGTATTATATCCCTCTGTCTCTCTTTCCATGTCTCTTTCTCTGTAAGTCTGTC
>NC_134882.1:1424478-1431978 GCF_041734735.1 Babylonia areolata | reverse complement strand
GTTTTTAAATCTCAGGAATATTTTTGTTCCGTTTCTTCCTATAGGTAACGAGTGACGATGAAAAAAGAGAGAACTAAGCATACATGGAGTAATAGTGTGGATGAATACAGTTGTTGAGTGCGTGTGGAGGAAGAGGGGTAGGGTGGGGAGGGGGTTGGAGGGGCTTAGACGAGAGACCAGAGAGGAGGAGAGGGAGGGAAAGGGGGGAAGCCAGAAAGAGAGGGAAAGAGGGACAGACAGACAGACAGATACAGAGATACAGAGAGAGTAATAGGAAATAGCATTTCATGTTTCATGAATACGAAGATGGTTATTCGATAACATGAATTTTCCTTCTTTTTTGTCTTTTAGAAAGCCAACAGATTTGTTTTAATAATTGAGACACGAAGAAGGAAACGAGGAATCAGAAACGAGAGAAAGAGAGAGAGAGAGAGAGAGAGAGAGAGAGAGAGAGAGAGAGAGAGAGAGAGAGAGACAGACAGACAGACAGGCAGACAGACAGAGAAAGAAATTATCCCGTTGCAGAAAACCAAGTTGAGGAAGCATCGGTGGTCGATGCCGCTAATGTCCTCGACGGAAGGGGAATTAAAGTTTCCTGGTTTCCACACCTTTTGGGAAACATGTTCGCGTTGGTTTTTAGTGCGGGCGCGCGCGCGCGCGCGCGTGTGTGTATGTGTGTGTGTGTGTGTGTTTACACATAAAGAATAAGTGAGAGATGGAGACAGAGAGAGAGAGAGGGAGACAGACAGAGACAGAGAAAGAGAGCGGAGCCTGTGGAGAAGGATGTGAAGGGGGTTTGGGGGGGTGTTGGGGGAGAAAAACTGGTTGATTTATAATTCCATTGACCAGTTTGCTTCATGGCATGGAGAATAAGACCCTCTGAATTTCACCGATATCCTATAAACTGTTTCATATAATTCCTGTACTCGGCAATGAATGGCTATTGAGTGATATTACCAGCAAGTAAACACACACACACACACACACACACACACACACACGGATTTATAAATCCCAATCAATGAACAATCTGCCTTATTGCAGGCATGACGAGCCCACTGCACTTAGCTAAAAATCTCATAAAACCATTGGCGTCCCACTCATAAATCCAGCATTCGCCATTAAGGGACATTTGTTAGGCAATCAGCCACACACATACACACACAGACGCGCGCGCGCACACACACACACACACACACACACACACACATACACACACACTCGCACGCGCACACACACACACACGCGCGCGCGCACGCATGTGCGCGCACACACACACACACACACACGCACACGCACGCACGCACGCACGCACGCACACACACACACACACACACACACACACACACACACACACACACACACGGCGATAAGGTTTCTGGTGACCCCGATAAGCATTCTGTCCGCTTCCACACAGGACCAGCCAGCACCGCTTGAAGTGGTGACATCCATGGCCAAGCATTATCCCTGCATGGGCACGGAATGATGATACACTGAATCATCAACGTTGTTGCCGATCCTCACAGCTAGCAGGCGTTTTGTTTGTTTGTTTGTTTTTGGTGTTTTTTGTTTGTTTGTTTGTTTCTCTCTCTGTCTGTTTGTCTGTCAGTCTTTCTCTCCGTCTGATACGTTGAATCACTCTCGTTTCGACAATCCTCAGAACTAGCAGTTGTTGTTGTTTTTCTGTCTGTCTGTTTGTCTGTCAGTCAGTCTGTCTGTCTGTCAGTCTCACTTATTTTTTTCCTGTCCCCGTCTGTTTTGGTTCTGTATGGATTTGTTTTTCTGTCTGCCTTTCTCCTCCACCCTCTCTCTCTCTCTGCCCTCGTACATGCATATGTCTATCTGTATGCATGTCTGTCTCCCTCTATCTCTGTGTGTCTCTGTATCTGTCTCTGTCTGCCTATCTCTCTCTCTCTCTCCTTGTGCACGCTTATGTCTATATGTATGTATGTCTGTCTGTCTCCCTCTCTCTGTCTCTGTGTATTTCTATACCTCTGTCTCTGTCTGCCTGTCTCTCTGTCTGTCTGTGTGTTTGATTTCTTTCATTTTATTCTATTTTGTGTGCATGCATGAATTTATTCATTTCATTCCAGCATGAAGTTGACAATAGCTGTTGTATAAGTGATAACGGTGATGGTAGTAGTCATTTAAGTATTGATTACAACTGTCGTTGTAGGTTAGGTTAGGTGGATGTGATGATAACAACAATGTGGTTTTAGTCATCCGGTTATCGATACTGATGCCACATCTGTGTGTGTGTGTGTGTGTGTGTGTGTGTGTGTGTGTGTGTGTTTTCTTTATATTATTCTTTCTGCAGGACTTTTCTTTTCCTCTCTTTCTAATTCTCTCTTTCTCTCCTTTTCATTAAATATATGTGTGCTATTGTAACTGATGTAGATTAGCAAGGACAGGTTGGAAGAATGGGCCATGCTCAAAATCTTAATCCTTGAATATAAAAAGAGTTCTGAGTTCTCTGTCTATCTCTGTCTGTGTCTCTTTGTCTATGTCTCTCTGTCTGTCTGTCTGCCTCTCTCTCTCTCTCTCTCTCTCTCTCTCTTCCCCTCTTCTCTCTGCACGTGTGTGTGTGTGTGTGTGTGTGTGTGTGTGTGTGTGTGTGTGTGCTTGCGCGCGTGCGTGCGTGCGTGCGTGCGTGTGTGTGTGACTCCCCCGTTTCTCATCCTCTCCTGTTGTGCATTAACCATTTTTGTCCTCATAACTCTCACTCCGCTCCGCTTTCCCATTTTGCCGGCGATGTTCTTGTGAATTTATGTGATACGTCCATCCCCTGCTGCGATCGATTTGCTTACATAGAGACTGACTTGCACTTGCATGGACATTATCACATTTTTCTCTGAGGCAGAAAGAGAGAGAGGGAGACCGACAGACTGACAGACAGAGACAGAGATACAGAGAAAGAAATACAAAGAGAGAGAGCGAAGCAGACAGAGAGATTCAGAAGAAAGAGACAGAGAGAGTTAAAGAGAATGAGAGAGAGAGAGAGAGAGAGAGAGAGAGAGAGAGAGAGAGTTGCTTGCGAAGGGAAAGAGATAAATCAGTTGAAATATAAAGAGAGAGAAAGAGGGGGGGGGGGGCTTAGCGTAGTGGTGGTTGAATAAAAATGAATAGAAAGATGAAGACAGAGAGACATATAGAAAAACAGACAAATAAAGACAGGGTGGCGGTGTTGATAGATAACAGAAATTCAGAAATAGATACAGACACAAAGAAAGTGACAGACAGACAGACAGACCAGGACAGAGACAGAGATCCTGCAGACGGAAAGAGAGAGACAGAGCATGGGAATGAAAGGAACAAAAAGGGACGGAATTAAATAAAGAATGAAATAAAGATTCAAACACACACACAGACGCGCGCGCGCACACACACACACACACACGCACGCACGGACACACACGCACACGCAAGTACGCACGCACGCACACAAACAGTGAGAGAGAGAGAGAGAGAAAGTGTGTGTGTGTATGTGTGTGTGTGTGTGGCTTACTGACTTACTGACTGACTGACTGACTGACAGGCAGAAAAAAAAAAGAAAAAAAGAAGAAAAAAAAGAGGAAGGCAACCAGAGAGGGAGCATAGAGAGGAAAGGAGAGTGACACACGCTGACAGGTTAACGAACAAAAAGGCTGACAGATTAGGAGTTAGAGAGAGAGAGAGAGAGAGAGAGAGAGAGAGAGTGCGTGTGTGTGTTTAGGGGGGAGGGGGTGACGGTGGAGGGTAAGGGAGAGCATGCAGAGGATTGCTACGGCAAAGAAGAGAGCGACAGACAGAGAGATAGAGGGACTAAGAGATTGATTCTAATTTAATAAGACTGTGCTGGGAAACTACACTACATCACAGCGAAACAGAGAGACAGATTGAAAGCAAGAAAGGGGAGAGAGAATGGGGGGAGCGTAGAGAGAAAGAGAGAGACAGATTGAAAGCAAGAAAGGGGAGAGAGAATGGGGGGAGCGTAGAGAGAAAGAGAGAGACAGTGACACAGAGGCAGACTAAGATAGACAGGGACAGAGAGTGTGAGAGAGAAGGAGAGAAAGGAAGGGAGAGTGGGGAAAACAGAGTGGTGGAGAGAGAGAGAGAGAGAGAGAGAGAGAGAGAGAGAGAGAGAGAGAGAGAGTGAGTCCCGATCCTCGTCCCATTATAGAAGCCTATTCGTTTCCCCGATAGTTTTTACCCCATTGATAAATATTTCTAGCCCAGATTATCCCCGGAGTCCTTGCACACTAGCCTGGACTAACCCCCACGTGGCTATACTTCAACTTGTCAGCAGTGACCCCCACCCCTAAACTCCTGTTTGGATTTCACCCCTTCTCGTAATGTATACGGGGATGGGGGTAACTTACTTTGAAATGACAGTAAATGTGACCCAGTTAGAATCCGTGAAGTCTTTTAAAATGGGCGACTCCCCAACGTTTGCTTCCATTAAGTTGAAATGGAGGCGGGTGGGGGTGCGGTCAGTACAGGCTAGCCCCGAATAACCACCCGTTCATTTTCAGTAGTTTGATTGAACTCATAGAAAGGGGGTACTTTCCAACAAAGGAGATGGGGTGGGCGCGATTTTCACAAGCTTTCAACATGCTGAAATCAATTATCAGTATATAATTCGCAACGCTCGTGTGAAGGAATCAAGAACAAGAGTACAAAGACATTCGTTCGGCTCCCGTGTTGTAACGTTAGATAGAAGTTCTTCTCTCACCCGGCATTTGAAAGTATAAACCTGTGGCATTTGTCTTTGAAACGACCCGCGATGTAAAGTGGACACTTGATTCACGACATCTTGATTCATTCAATGATCACTTCCTCTTTTCGCTGCAATCGAAGAAGCCCAAGAGCTCTGCGAACATTTCAGGTGGGTTTTTTTTTTGTTTTTGTTTTGTTTTTTGTTGTTTGGGGTTTTTTTTTGGAGGGGGTGGGTCACCTCACCTCGTTAAGAAGATTCACAGGAAAAGGAAGATTAATATTTGAAAATGGCTGCCGCTTATACGACCGGTAAAACGAGCTTACGTATCGAAAAAACCACTCTTGAAAATGAGTCAGGGAGTGTCAACGAAGAGAACAGGAAGAAGAAGAAGAAGAAGAAGAAGAAGAAGAAGAAGAAGAAGTAAAAAGAAAGAAAGAAATGAAGGAAGGAAAAAGGAAGGAATGGAGAAGAAGAAGCAGCATCAGAAGCGGTGGAAGTGGAGGTAGGAGAGGGAGAAGCAGCAGCATCAGACACACGAGCAGTTGCACGAGGAGGAGAAAGGGACGACTATGTTCACATTGCCCATCACATGACCTGGTTCTCTCTCTCTCTCTCTCTCTCTCTCTCTCTCTCTCTCTCTCTGTGTGTGTGTGTGTGTGTGTGTGTGTGTGTGTGTGTGTGTGTGTGTGTGTGACTCATGGGTGGCGGGTGGAGGAGCGAGGAAAGTGGTTATGCATGTGATGCTGCTCTGTTGTCGTCCTGGGATAACCGCGCTCTTTTACACTTGCTGAGAGAATGGGGCATTTAAAAAAATATATTGCTAAAAAATAGGATAAACAAAATAAAAAAGAACAATAACATATTCTAATATATTCTGCTTTTGTGGGTTATGGGTTTTTTTGTTGTTGTTTTTTTATACATGAACCCGTGAAAAAAAATTCTGGCCGCGTTTTTTGTAACGATGATGCATTTTTTTGTTTGGAATTACAATACAGTGTTTTTAAATACAATTCCAATTGGAATGTTACGTTGACGTTTCCATAATGATTGTTTCTGATTGCCTGTGAATATGACTGATGTGGTCACAACGCACGGTTTATTCACATGTGTAGATTGCTGCAAATGAATTGAATTCATAATAAATAGACTATTTCTTTTATGATACACGTTGGTTTCCGTGTTTATCGCTCTTAAAGTATTTTTGTACTTTGTTTCTGTTTACCTGAGACATGGTTTTGTGTCACTCGCCACCATCAACTTCCAAGGTGAAAGGTGGCAGAATGGTAAAGACGTTTATCTGCCAATACAGTGTCCCTGGGGGTGGGGGTTCGATTTCCTCGGTCGCCCTTTCTCTCAACTTTGAATTGAAAATCAAACTGAGCGTCTAGTCTTTCGGATGAGACGATGAGCCTAGGTCCAGTGTACGGCACATACTTGGCGCACCGGAAAAGAACCCATGGCAACAAAAGTGCTGTCCTCGGGCAAATAACTTTACAAGAATTTCACTGCGATGGGTACAGAAAATGTATTCATGCACTTAAGACCTGACTAGCGCGTTGCATTTTGCTGCTGTCAGGCATCTGCCAACATATGTTGTGCAGCGTATATGGATTTGTCCAAACGAAGTGACGCTTCTTTGAAAAAAAACAAACTGAAACACCAAGTTCAAATGGTGAAAATATGATGTGTCGCTTGGCGATGCTTAACAATTCCTCATTCAACAGTCCATGCCATCATCCTAGCGGGTGAATCCATTATCATGAAAGGGATTAATGGTTCGTGAGCGTTTCCTACGCGTTAATTCCATTCTTCATAATCATTTTCCCTCTGCTGGCAAGGGTCAGTGAAAATGATGGTATAGTTTGTCTGGAATGATAAGTGTCCCACATCAATGGAAGGCCAAGAAGACTCATTATTCAGAACTCAAAATTGAATGGCTCATTATTCCTCCAATCTTATTTTGCAAATCCACATCTACCAGAGATAAACTGTTCACTGTTTGAACTGTTTTTTTCCGTTTCCAGCCTTCTCTTTTCCTTTTTTTGGGGAGTGAGAAATAAATGATTTAATGATAGTTGCAATTTCTTTCATTGAACTTCTTTATTTGATTTAGTCATAGTAGTACTGTGTCACATGTATGTTCGCTAGGAAAATACTAATATATTAAGCGGCAAAGAAAGCTGAATGTGAGCCACGTTTCAGAAAAAAATGAGTTTTATATGAATAGTGTTCTTTTTTTTTCTTTCGTTTCAATGTTTAAAACTTTTCAGTGTTGCGTACCATTTTCTTTATAAGCCTACAGTGCATACGTACGCAATAAACACACACACACACACACACACACACACACACAGACACACACACACACACAACTGGATCCGATTGGCAGAAAGAAAAAGCAGTTTTTCATCACTGCATTGACAAAGAAGGCAGAAGAACGCAGTCTGTCCCTTTGCAAATAGATCACAAAGTTTGTCCACCGAAACCTTTTTCACACTCTCGGATTTCATACGCAAGATACGTGTACGTGGTTAAAGCATATGGACATTATAATAAAGACTAATTCTTTGAAACATGTTGGTTTATATGAGAGCAAAAGAAGAGTCAGAGGTTGTCTGTGAGAACGTGTTTTGTGAAAATACCATCTGACAGAATTTCTTTCATTCTATCTTCTTTTTTTTTTTCCTTTTTTTATCACTTTTTTATTATTTCTTTTTTTTCAACCCGTGCACGCTACAATGTATACTTGAGTGCGTGCAGAAATAGTTGTGAGCAGTGAAAACAGTGAATCTTCGATCCCTATA
>NC_134882.1:1411978-1419478 GCF_041734735.1 Babylonia areolata | reverse complement strand
GAAATTCGGACTGCTGTCCCAGAAGAGAGCGCATGGCCAGAGTGCAGCGTCATCCATTTTTTTCTGTCTGAAATGAGTTCAGCTGTCAGAGTCAATTTCTCTACAAACGTTTGCCATTTGTATCAGTGTCAGTATCAGTAATTCGAGGAGGCGTCACTACGTTCTTAAAAATCCATATCCGCTACACCACACTGCTAAGCAGGTGAACAACCTTTTTTGTTGTCGATGGTACTTTTACGTGCACGAGGTGCATTCTGCGCGTGTGAGATTTCGGTTTATCGTCTGATCTGAAAAACTAACACCCTGACCACCACTCAAGGTCCAATGAAGGGGGAAGTCAAAATTCCGGTCCGTGTGTGTGTGATTCAAACTCATGGACACTCGCTGCCTAGTCAGGCGTTTTACCACTAGGCCACCGCTCCGATTTATATATATAAATATAAAATTGTTTGGTTTGTTGGTTGTTTAGAGGATTCGAAGCACATTTTTTGTTGTTGGGGAAAGCGGTTTTTTTTGTTTGTTTGTTTGGGTTTTTCTTTATTTCTTTCTTTCGGTGTCTTTTCCTCGACTCAGTGCTACTCTTGTCCTTTTCCCTCCATGTATTGTTCATCTATATTTCCGCTTCTCTCTCTCTCTCTCTCTCTCTCTCTCTCTCTCTCTCTCTCTCTCTCTCTCTCTCTCTCTCTCTCTCTCTCTGTGTCTGTCTGTCTTACGTATTCAAATATCTTATTGAATCAATTAGTGTTATGTCGTTTTTTTATGAAAAAAATAACAGTTCACTGTTTGATGTGATTCGGATACACAAACACTAACAGGGACAACTGTTTCCTTTCTGTGGTGTTTTGTTGTTGTTGCTTTTGTTGTTGTTGTTGTTTGTTTGTTTGTTTACTTTGTTTGTTTGCTTAGTGCTTGCTGCACACGGGACCTCGGTTTACCGTCTCACCCGAAAGTTTGTCCCCCAAACTGCTGTTCTAGGTATAGTGGAGGGAGGACAGGGGGAGGGGGAGTGAGTGAAGGAGTAACCTTCCGGGTCTGCGTGGGACTCGGAACTCACGGACATTCACTTGCTGCTAGTCGGGCACATCACCGCAAGGCCACGGTGGCTCCGGATTTCCGGACTGTCTTCTAAAAGAATTATTGATCTGTCTCCTCTTTGTATTACGCGTCTGTCCACCCCGCTCAGAGAACGTTTGAATTCAGTCCACCAGCCAGAAGCTGACAGTTTCTGATAGTGTGTGTACAGTCGTTCAGAGTTCCACACGTCATTTCCGTCCCCGGGGGGAGAAGGGTTATATATTATTTTATCCCGTGGTTCTCCCCCATCCCGGACCGTGCCCAACCTCATCCCCGATCACCCTGCTGCTTGGCAGCCGTCAGTTGTTTCTTCAAGATGGCTTCTTCTCCGACCCAATTCCCCACTCTTCTGTGTGTCCGTGTCTCGGTCTGTCTCTGTCTCTGTCCTCTCTCTCTCTCTCTCTATCTCTGTCTCTCTCTTTCTCTCTCTTGCATTCTCTAGCGTGAACTCTCTCTAGCCCTGTCTCTCTCTCTTTCTGTCTCTGTCTCTTACAATCTTCTGTCTCTCTCTCATTCTCTCTGTCCCTATCTCTCTTGCAATTTCCTATCTCTGTCTGTCTCTCTTTCTCTCTCTATCTCTTTCTCTGTCTCTGTGCCCCTTTCTCTGTCTAACTATCTGTCTGTCTCTCTCTCCCCCCTAACCCCCCCCCCCTTTCTCTCTCCAATTCCCTTTCTCATATTTGAGACAATTAATTAGAGATAACTACATTGTCAAAAGTTGAATTCCACGGTGAAGCCACACACGCACACAAAATGATGCTCTTTGCTTTTCTTCCACTTTGCGTAACTCAGTGCGTAATTGTGTGTGTGTGTGTGTGTGTGTGTGTGTGTGTGTGTGTGTGTGTGTGTGTGTGTGTGTGTGTGTGTGTGTGGGTGTGTGTGTGTGTGTGTGTGTAGAGGGGCGGGAGGGGGTGATGGGGAGTTGGAAACCTGGGGTCTAGCTTGGAAATGAGTTTCAGGGGTATCCTTACGGCCGCATCTATAAGTGCGCGCATTTCCGTCGCTCTTAAACAATTTTTATTTCTTTCAGTGTCGTTTTTACTCCATCAGGTAGGTAGAAATCAATAGCCGGGTGTAAGTGCTTCTGGCATATTACTACCTTTCCATTTTCCTGTTCAGCTGGCGAATCATGTAAGTGTTCTTTTCAGTCAGAAGCTTAACATGAAGTGATGGCTAACGATAGCCAATAAAGTCCGCTTTCCTTTTTTTCTCATTCTGGGGGAACTCTCTCTCTCTCTCTCTCTCTCTCTCTCTCTGTGTGTGTGTGTGTGTGTGTGTGTGGAATCAACGTCAGTAAGCTTTCACACCAGTTTCTATTTCCAAGAGGAGGGCGCAACAGCGAAATAGGGTTTCAATTTTAAGAATGTAACAAAACTACCCATATTTTGTGATACCGTTGAATCTTTCAATAGTCTGCTTTTCCCCATGAAAGTAATTTCAGCATCTTTTATATCGAAATAATGGATTATTCCCATTAGGGGTGACATATCGGTGAATTATACCATATTTGAGGTCAGGAAAGGTTAAGGGTCATCGAACGGTCGGAGGGACATAAGAGTTCATGTTAACTGTGTGAAGGACTCGGCACAGGAAGGCGGGGCCCGATCCTCTTCTCCCGTCACTTCAACCTTCTTCAGCCAGGTCCTCATTCACAGGATGCTGGGGGAAATCAGAGCAGAGTGCCTCAGCCAAGGACAGCCCATCTTGTGGAAACAGGGCCTGGAACCTGATGACTGGTGGTCCCTGGATCACATGTCCATCGCTTGACTGACTATCGCGGCGCCTCTCTCCTCGTATTTGATATATACGAGGAAATGTTACAACTGGGTGATTTTCTTTTCAATGAATAAACTTTTTTTTGAAGGACAGAATAAATCAATCAACTTTTTTTTCTTTCAAGAAATCTCTAATGTCCGTGCAAAATAGAGCGTCATACTACAATTTTTTCCCTTCGAAAAAACCTTGGATGATGAAATCAATACCCTACATGAAATGAAACATCCAAGATTAAAACCAAGATGAATAACACCTGTTAAGGGCTTGTAATTGCATCAAAACTAACGCAATCAATCGCTAAGTCCTTGGCTTTAGAAAGCTCACAGGCGAGGGGGGTTGAGGGATGTTGGTGGGCTCAGAAATCATCTTCCCCACTCAATTACATTTCCTTGGCGAGAGTGGTTGCCCACACACAAAACTGTCGCTAACTAGGCTCCCGAACACAGACTCCTGAACGGACAAAAGCTTTGTCCCTTCCCTAATGAAGACGTAGTTTGTTTATCGCGTGCCGTGATTCTGCCTTTGTCGCCCAAAACGAGGCGCTGGAGGCTCGCGCGGCTAATGGCATTAATGAAGCTCACGCGAGGCTGGA
This sequence comes from Babylonia areolata, assembly GCF_041734735.1. Taxonomy (NCBI): domain Eukaryota; kingdom Metazoa; phylum Mollusca; class Gastropoda; order Neogastropoda; family Buccinidae; genus Babylonia; species Babylonia areolata. Next base: position 1,416,036 of record NC_134882.1, on the reverse strand, counting down.
GAGCGTGATTTGCCGTAATGGTTCCTGTTCGGACATGGTGTAGGAGGACTGAGGGGCTTTCGGGAGATGTGGGGCGCAGGGAGAGAGAAGGAGGAGGGGAGTGAGGACGCTGATTAGTTCCTTGTTGTCGTCAGCACAGAGATGGGTGAGTCCTTGCTCCTTCATGGCGTGGAGTCAGCGAAGGATGAAGGAGATTAAGGAGTTTATGGTGAAGGTTTTACGCAGTGCTGAGGAGTAGGATGTGCGTATGTTGTTGAAACGCAAGTGTGGGTGCTTGTACCGAAAAGCGCGGGTTCGTGCAAGCGTGTTAGCAAGTGCATGCACACATAAGGCAAACACAGACACACGCACACGCACACGCACACACACACACACACACACACACACACACGCACACACACAGAGAAAAGTAAAACGGGAGCACACTCACAGAGCTGGAGCTTGTGAAAATAATGATTGAGGGGGTTACATAAAGATCGAGAGAAAGGAGCCAGGGCTGGAAGGGGAAGGGGGGGGGGGGCATAACACTGAGACTGCAGGTGCTGAAATATAGGGGAGGGGGGTTGGGTAGATCCTAAATTGAAGACAAAAATCTGGACTCATTCTCTATTGAAACAGATCGAACACAATTGCTTCATCAGCTGTCAGAGTTTAGTATTGTTTCTTAGTTTTTAAATAAACCCAGTTAATTGAGACGCTGCGTGCGGTTAAACGCGAATGTAAGATCAGCTTTCAGGCTTTTGTTTTTTAACAACAGCTCGCGCTTACGTTAAACAGCTTGAATCAGTGTTGTCGGTTTTTGTCCAATGGGTGTGCGACGTAACCAGGAAAGCACGAGTTACACAATCTATAAATGACTCCATCTTTTGGGGGGCTGGGGGCGGTGGGAAGGGGTGGTAATACAATTTCCCGCAACTGGGAGAGAAAGCAGTTATGTGCGACGGTGCACAGTTGGCGCTAACCTCTTGCAGAGTGTGTCACCGCATTATCTATTTCATTATATTTATTGTATTTATAACTTTATGTTGAATAAGTATCGTTGAATAGTGTGCTACAAAATTGCACATTGGCGATGCTGGGTGCTGGAGAAAATTATCACTAGGGTGTCCGCCCCCAGATCTGCTCAAGCTATTACCATTTTTTAAGTAAAAAATCGGTGTCCTCATTTCGACGACCTTGTTTTTGCTTTTTCCGTTGTCTGCAGTCTTTGATCTAGATGTCTGGGCAGACAGATTAACCTTTGATATTTGTTTTTTGAAGAAGAAGAAAAAAAAAGTTTAATATTCCACCCAGTTTTGAAGAGGTGTTGTTCAGAATTACAACAATGCTTTAATGATCCTTAAAAAGAAATAATATAAATAATATCAAAAAAACAGAGACAGGGACTAAGCTAGAGAGACAGAGATGGAGAGAGAAACAGAGAGGTGGTAGAAATAAAAAGAGAGAAAGACAGACACAGAGACAGACAGGGAAGGATGAGGAAAGATAGCAGCTGTGACAATACCACTACGAGACAGAGCGAATAAAAGCGAGTGGGCGACAGAGACCCCCCCCCCCCCCCCAAACCCTCCTACCGCCTACCCATGAGACATACGGATCTAACGCCCAACATCCTCGAAAATTACAGTTTTCCCCTAGAAAAGGGGTACTTTTCCGTTTTTAGTTTTCGGGGAAACTAATGCGATTTTCTTCCTTTAAGTCCATCCTTTCCAAAGCCCAGGAGATATATTGATCCTCGACTAAGCGCATTGCAGAAGTGGGCTCCAAGCAGCCAACTATGGGAGGACTATTACCGGACTTCGGGGAGAAGGGGGGGATGGGGTGGGGGAGTAAAACGGATGGGGTACGGTAAGGGGTGAAGGGGAATGGTCTATTTAAATCTCACTTAAATGACAGGGAACAGATTAACTGACATTTATTACTACATGTGTACGTGCATGCGTGTGCGTGGGCATGCGTGTTGGTTTTTTCTGCACGTGTGTATGTGCATGCATGTTTGTGTGTGGACGTTCACGCGGGCTTGTGTGTGTGTGTGTGTGTGTGTGTGTGTGTGTGTGTGTGTGTGTGTGTGTGCGTGTGTGTGTATGTGTGCGTGTGTGTATGTATGCGTGCGTGCGCGTGGGTGCATGTGCGCACATGTGTGTGTTTGTGAATGTGTGTGTGCGTGTTTGTTTCTTTTCACGTGTGTATGTGCATGCATGCTTGTGTGTGGACGTGCATGCGAGCTTGCATGTGTGTGCGTGTGTGTGTGTGTGTGTGTGTGTGTGTGTGTGTGTGTGTGTGCACGTATATGTTATCCATTCAGTGCACAAACGCCCTTGCAGACAAAAGAACATGAGCATACACCCATGCCCTTCGTGTCCAAGAGCCCGTGCATGCATGCGCACATTCTGCTCCGGAAGTCTGCCCAAAACCTTCATCACCGGTTTCCAAATCCCTTCACCCCTCACTGACTGTCCGCCCTCAGAAAGCACAGATTGACCCATCTGATGACAACCAGGAACTACTCAACGTCCACTCCCTTCTTCTCCCTCTCTCCTTGCGCCCCACATCTCCTTAAAGCTCCTCAGTCCTCCTACACCATGTCCGAACAGGAACCATTACGGCAAGTCACGCTCTCCAGCCTCGCGTGAGCTTCATTAATGCCATTAGCCGCGCGAGCTTCCAAAGCCTCGTTTAGGGCTACAAAGGCAGAATCACGGCACGCGATAAACAAACCACACCTCGATTAAGGAGGGACGTTGCTTTTGTCCGTTCTGAAGTTTGTGTTCGAGAGCGCAGATAGCGACAGTTTTGTGTTTGACCAGTGAATCTTTACTTGGAAATTTGATTGAGCGGTGATTGAAAGTGATTTCTGAGTTTTCACCACAATGTGTTCCAAATCGAAACGCTGGATATCAAATATTTGTTTTGGATGCTGTTAAAAATTCTTCGCATTTTTTATTCATCATAGAAAAGTGATCTGTTACGTTTATGGAAGGATATTGATTTTAGGATAAACGATTCTAAGTTTTCTGTAGGAAATACTGCATTTCACTGTATACATTGCATGAAATCACGATTTTCTGGAACGAAAAAGCAATTTTTGATTTATGAATTCATTTGCATAAACAATGCCTTTCATCTGACAAAAAGTTTCCTCCGATATTATTACTTCCTCTTTGAATATTGGGTTTATTAATCCATTGACGTTTTTTTTTTTTTTTTTTTTTTTTTTTTCCCCTTATTTTTCTTTCCCCAACCCCTTTTTTTTTTTTTTCTCCCTTTTCTTTCTGTTTCCCCCTTTTTTTCCCCCTTCCCCCCTTTTTCCCCCTTTTTTTTCCCCTTTCCCCCCTTTTCTTTCCCCCCCTTCCCCTTTTCCCTTTTCCCCTTTGGGGTTTTTCCCCCCCCCTGGTTTCTTTCCCTTCCCCCTTCCCCTCTTTCTCGGCTTGGCCCTCCCCCTCTTTTCTCTTTTTCTTTTTTTTTTTCCCCAATTTCCCCTTTTTTTTCCTTTTTTCTTAAATTTTTTTTTTTTTTTTTTTTTTCCTTTAAAGTTTTTATTTTTTTTTTTTTTCTTCCTTTTTTTTCTTTCTTTCTTTAAGGGTTTTTTTTTTTTTTAAATTTTTTTAAAAATTTCCTTTTCTTTCTTCTTTTTTTTTTTTTTTTTCTTTTTTCCTTTATTTTTTCCCCCCTTTTTTCCTTTTTGTTTTTTTTTTCCTTCTTGCCCCTTTTCTTCCTCCCTTTTTTCCTTTTTTTCCCTCATTTTTTTTTAAAAAAAAATTTTTCCTAATCTTTTTTCCCTTTTTTTCTATTTTTTTTTTCCTTTCCCTCTTTGCCCCTTTTTTTTTGGGTTTCTTTTTCTGTTTTTTTTTTTTTTTCTCTCCCTTTCCTCTTTTTTTTCTTTTCTCCCTTTTCTTTTTTTTTTAAACCCCTTTTTCCAAAAAAAAATTTTTCCCCCTTCCTTTTGGGTCCTTTTTCCCCCCCTCTCTTCTTTTTTTTTTTCCTTTTTTTCTTTTTTTCCTTTTTTTTCTGCTTCTTCTTTTCTTTTCTTTTTTTTCTTTTCCTTTTTTTTTTCTTTT